>NC_083341.1:13866805-13972578 GCF_019175385.1 Lycium barbarum
CTATTCTTTTTTTTGCTGTGGATATTCGTCCGAATCCGAACATACACGAGTTCGAATTTCAAAGTGTTCGAGTAGGTATCGAGACCTTCGCCTCACTTCGCTGCACCCGAAAAAGATGTTAAGTAAGCTTATCCAGTCATCAACAAACCTGTTTGGTTTAAGGCTGTTCTATGCTTAAATTGCTGTCTTAGCTCAACATGTCGCTAGGGTATGTTCAAATGCGTATATAACATACATTCACTATCTCATTTAGTTGCTTGTTATTGGTTTGCTTGCACTATATGTTAATTCAGTCTAAGATATGTTTGGATGCCTCCCTGACTAACTAGTTTGCCTGCACTATATCTAGTCTGTTGCTTAGTGTTGTAATCGGTAAAGGACTTGTACTCAGTTATTTAGTTTGTTTGGTTTGCTTGGTGTTTTCCTTGAAATGATCCAGCCTACACATACTCAGTAATATGATTATGATCCAGTTTATGTTCGGGCCACATATAGTTTTTTTGTTTTTTTCTTTTCTGGGAGCTGTTATGATAGGACCATTAAAGGCTTGATTTGTAACTACATATCTTAGACTGTTAGCTTAAGTTAAGCACTTCATCTAAGATCTGACTTATTCAAAAGAGATAAAATGAACAAAGAGGGTTAGGGAAGTTTTGAAGTGATATTTTGATATTTGAATAGTTGTGTTAAGTCTGAATCTATATGGATGGTTTAGGAAGATAATGCAAATTATATTTGTTGCAACCCCTGCCCTACTTCTTTGGTCTGTTTGGTTTATCTTGGAATACTGAGGTGCTCACTACCCTGTCATAAGTTGTCCTATTGTTTCTCTTATCAAATTTCTTTTGAGCTAGTGTTGGTTTCAGAGAAAGATACTCATGTTTATTCATATCCTGAATAGATCTAAAGTGTAAGATGTGTTCTTCGTGTGCATTTCCTTATTAAAAGTAATAGAACTGATGTGTTGACTAATAGTTCCCTTTTTATGTGGCATGTTTCTCTATGCTGTGGAATATAAATCTTGAGTGTCGCCTTGTTTTCCATACCATAAATACATAATGACTGAACTGTGTAAACCCGAATATACTCAATATATACAGCCTACTGATCAGTTTTCGATGTTTTATTTTATATATTTAACCTCATTTGTTGATTACGTACTAATCCTTTTCCTTTTATCTTTTGCATGAACCTCGCATACGAATCCGAGGGACTCATTTCTCCCAGCATTCGGTGTTGGGCTAAAATCCCAACGCATTATTCTTGAGTCATTTTCCCATCAGGCCTACTCGCAGCAAGAAAACAAAATATTTGGGCCTTGGCCCATGTAGATAACAGCAGCAACCCGTAGCAATACAAATGAAATTTCTGGGCTGAGGCCCAACAACAAATAGGATCAGTAATTCCCAAGGGCTGGTCCATTCGATATTTCTTTACTTCTTTTATTTTATTTTATGTTGTGTCTTTAACTTGTATTATGTGACTAATTTTTATTTTATTGTTATTTTCTTAATTTAGATGAACACTAGTGAAATTAGTGGGGTTTAGTCTTAGTGATGGGTAGTAAACCAATAATTAATTCCATAAGTTTTACTCTCTTCTTTTCATATTAAAACTATTTATAATGTCTAATATTCATTTTATTTGGAACAATTGATTTGCAAAATAACATGACTATGTATTTTAAAATAAAGGGAATCATATATCATTCTTACTATTATATACATTTCAAAACGTATTTTAAATAACTCCTCAAGTTTTGAGTCAATCGGGCATATTCTTAATTAAGCATGGTTAATAAAGAAAATTCTATTAGCTATTTTGTACTTTATTCACACTTCTAAAACTTAAAGTCAATTAATACCTCATCGTTTAGTTCGTTTTAAATATTTATTAAAATATTGCATAAACTTGCATCTTCTTCCACTTATATGTAATTTCGTAAATTTCATTTTCGTTATGCTGCTTTCATTTAAACTATTAGTAACATTTGTAAACTTTATTTCAAATAATATTCTAAGATTTTTTATGCAAAGTATTAATTTTATTTTAATAGCCTTATTATTTAAAGCCTTAGCAATATGTATAAGTTTTCTTTTAAACAACTTATATTTTCCTTTTTGAAACATTAGCATCATTATAAGTCATTTTCTTAAAATTTAAGCACCGTATTTAATCTTAATTAATTAACCTAAGTTTGGTCGGATAACCGTAAGTTAACGGATTCTAAAGGATGCCTAACCCCTTCCCTTTAGGATAATATAGAGCCCTTACCTAGAATCACATTGGTTAAGCAGACTATTAATTGAGATTTAGTTTTAACTTTGCCTTAGTTAACCTCTAGGTGTCCTAATTCACCGTTAAATTAATTAGGTGGCGACTCCTTAAAATCAAAACAAAATAGGAATCACCAACACGTCATACCCCCCTAAATCAGACCCGGTTAAAAAGGGGTGTGACAGCTTGGCGACTCCGCTGGGGAATTTAGGCTCTAACCATAACAACTTAGGTTAATAAATAATTTGTGAGATATTTTGTTTGTTTTATTTTATTTTGCCTATATTGTAGTTTTATATGATTTCAAGTATTATTGTTCCATTCCTTATATGCATTTTTTTGTTCTATGTAATATGTATATTACTGCTTTCCTTAAATTGGCATTCCGTTCATATTTCCTCCACTCCTGGAAAATTCACACATATTCACACACTTAAAGCGGCTTCGCAGTTTGCGCCCGTGCACTACTAAATTACCCTTTTAGTTGGATTGGTCTTGTGGATTTAGTCGATCGGCGGTGCAGTCGACGGCCACAGACTTTCCACTTCCAAGTTGTCTGCTTGGGGGAGCCTTGTGTCATAGGAAAACCATTCTTAGTCTACCTAGGTAGAGCGAAAACCAAAACCTTGTAAGGACATGCATCATTTTAAACCTAGGAGGCTTAATACCCTTGGAGTATTAAGTTCATTAGTCAACCTTACCAAATGTCCAAATGAGTCTATGACTCTAAGTGACACTATTCACTATTTATGTGCATTATTTGAAGGACAAATATGTGGATTATGTGGACCTAATAATCCATAGATAAATATTTCAAGGAAACTAACCTTTTGTTGCAGGTTGTTGTGGAGCATCCAAAATTAATGCCGGAGGTTTGAAGACAGCCAAAGGAAATTAGTGGAGTTGAAGTATTAGATATCTTAGATTAACTTTGAATTGTATTATTGACTGGCATGTAATAAATTTTTATTATTCTTGTAAATTAGTTTAGAAAGAGTTATGGAATGACACATAAAAAACATGTTTGTCCTTCAAATGTTCGTTAGGCCTACCTCTGGCATAAAGAGGTCCCTTGCATTATAGAACGCGATGTATTATGTGCAATAATGTGTTTATATGCAATAATATGTCCTTTCCGTATACTGACTCATTTTCTTCTTCTTTCATTGTTTTATCTTTTTTCGTTTAAACTTATTTTCAAAATAAAAAAGGTTGACTTGTGCTAAAGGGGAACTGGCGGAGCATCCATATTTCACACGGTCTAGAGCCAAGAAATCAGACTCTGACTCATCACTAATCATCTGGTTAACTAAAAAGACTCGTTCTAAAATGGAGCAAAGTTTGATCAATGCAACCACTTCATCTGAGTCATCTCTTAATTTACCGATCACGAGTGATCCCACATCCTCCAAAGAATCAGAAACACATTTGGAGACCATTGCTCGTCTGGAGCGACGAGTTGCCGAACTAAGTCATATGGTACTTCACAACCGGTCATTTTCTCAAACACCGCCACATATGACTCCGTCCCAGGGAGTTCGTCAGACTTTGCCTGTGCCACCTCCATTTCCAAATTTGGACGAATTTAACCAAACAAATTATTTTACCACTTCTCAGCCAGTTCGCTCCGAACACCTCACTCAAAATGCTCCTTTTTTATTTACAACCACCTCTTCAAAAGCTCAGTTCATACCGCCGGCACATGATGTTACCAATACACATCAAGTTCCTCCAGTGTATACTTATACCACAGCTCCACCCATGACACAGATTCAAGGGCAATGTCGCACAGATGTTGATCATTATGTCGAAGTTGAAAATGAAGCACGGTCAGTTAATGATGAAATGATAAATAGAAAACTCAAAAGTTTGGAGGATGCCATGAGAAGTTTGCGTGGACTGGGTAGTAACCAAAGCGTGAGATATGAAGAATTATGTGCATTCCCTGAGGTAGAATTGCCACCAGGTTACAAGATTCCAAAATTTGAGAAGTTTGATGGGTCTGGAAATCCTTTCTTTCATTTGAAAGTCTATTGTGAAAAGTTGATTGGCGTAGGAAAGAATGAAGGGATAAGAGTCAAACTATTCAATCAAAGTTTGAGTGGGAAAGCCTTGGAGTGGTATTCCAAGCAAGATACAACCAAATGGCGTACTTGGGATGATTTGGCAAATGCTTTTGTGGATCACTACAAGTTTCATGTTGAGATCGCTCCTGACAGAATCTCAATTACAAAGTTGAAGAAGAAGTTCACCGAATCATTTCGAGAATATGCTATACGGTGGAGGGAAGGAGCATCTAGAGTACACCCACCCATGGAGGAGACAGAAATGGTTACTTTCTTCATTCAAGCGCTAGAGCCGGAATACTATGAACGTTTGGTGACAATGGGTGGAAAGACTTTTGCAGAGGTGATCAAAGCCGGGGACATGATTGAAGATGGCATTAAGACAGGGAGAATAACAAGTCTTGCGGCTTTACAGTCTACTAGTAGGGCCATACAAACTGGTACTCTCGGAAACGGAAAGAAAAAAGAGAAAGAAGCAGCATCGGTAATGGCTTTGGGAAACACATCATACCGCCATCAACAACCCCCACGATACCAACCTAACGCTCACCACTCACAATATTTCCAATATTCTCCACATCCATACGACCAAGCTTTATCTTACCAACCTCAATCACCACAAATATCCTACCCTGTTTACAACACACAACCAGCATATCGAGCTCCACGACCACCAACATATCCAGCTCCACCATCACAAACTCATCATCCAAACAATGCATCCGCACCTCGCCCAAATAAACCGTTTCGCAATTTCACACCATTAGGAGAGCCACTGAGCGTTGTTTTTGAAAGGCTGCAAGCTTCAGGCTTAGTATATCCTGTGGAAGGTACAATTCCAGATCCATTACCCAGAAGCTTTGATCCCACTAAAACATGTGCATATCATTCGGGGGTAAAAGGCCATTCGACTGATCGTTGTTACGCATTGAAGCATAAGGTTGAGGATCTTATTGAAGCAAAACAGATCACGGTCAAACCACCAACACCAAATGTGGTTAACAATCCACTCCCGACCCATGATGGGGCCACGATAAATATGATTGGAACAGATGAAAATGTTGACGACCCAGCCGAATTTATAGTGCCTGTGGATCGTGTGGAGGATCATGATTTTGTAGCCGTTGCTTCTCCGGCTGTAGTGATAAGGGGTTGTGTGCCTGTCGAGATATTAGGAGCTTCATCAATACCTGTGGAAGTAGTTCGAGCACCAAATCAGTTGCCAGTGCTCGATACAAAAGCCGCACCATGGAATTATCAACAAACTGTGATGGAGTGTCGAGGAAAGGACACGATCACTGACAAGGTTAAGACGTCAGGAATGACAAGGTCTGGGAGGTGCTATTCTCCAGAAGAACTAGTTAGATTGGGGCAACTTAAGGAAACCAACATACCTCCCAAAAGGGTCGTGACTGAATTCGAAGCAGAAGAATTTCTGAGGAAAATTAAAGCTAGTGAGTACTCAGTTGTGGATCAGTTGAAAAAGACCAATGCTCAAATTCCTATTCTCTCTTTGCTTTTGAGTTCAGATATGCACAGAAATGCACTGTTGAGGATTTTGAATGAAGCATATGTTCCAAGCGAAACAACTAGTGAGGCGTTAGCTGGGATGATTGAGCGCGTGCTTGACAGTCATCGAATCAGCTTCGATAATGAAGAATTGCCGCCGGAAGGATGCATGCATAACAAAGCACTCCATATAACTGTCAAGTGTCGTAACATGTTTGTGGCTAAGGTATTAGTTGATGGGGGTTCTGGACTCAACATCTGTCCGTTAACAAGTCTGAAGAAGATCGGATATAATGTTAGCGAGCTCAAGACCAGTGATATGAATATTCGAGCATTTGATGGGGCTCCAAGGCGTCCTATTGGGGAAATAGAGTTGAAAGTGTTGATTGGCCCTGTTGAATTCATTATGGACTTTCAAGTACTTGATATTTCCACGTCATACAATATGCTGTTAGGTAGGCCGTGGATTCATCTGGCTGGGGCTGTACCATCTACTTTGCACCAAACTGTCAAATTCGAGTGGGATCAGCAACAAATATGTATACATGGAGAAGGGGACACGTCTTTCTATCTAGAGCAATCCACCCCATTCATCGAGGCAGAAAGAGGGTTCGACGGAGCAACTTACCACGCTTGGGAGGTTGTGAATGTCACTAAAGAGAGTGAAGTGTGTCAAACTCAAGAGTTCAAAAGATCATGCGCCGCAATTATGGTTGCAAAAGAAATGGTGAGAAATGGGTACCAACCTGGCTTTGGGCTAGGGAAAACACTAAACGGGCGGGTTGAGCCAGTCGTTCTCCCTACGCAACAGTTTACATTCGGTTTGGGATATGAGCCAACTGAGGAAGAAGTGAAGAAAGCACGAAAGAATAAAAGGAAGGAGATTGCATTGCCAAAACCCATTCCTACCATTGATCAAACTTTCTTAAAACCTTCAGATCTTATTGTTGAAGTTGCCTATGATGATATCGTGGAAGGAGTCAAGAACCTGTTCGTGGAAGATGAAGATGATCATGCTATGATAATCAAAGACTTTGCTGAAATATTGACTTTATAGGCTGGTGAGCCGGGACCTGAGTTGCAAAATTGGACTTCTATCTTAGCCCCGGTTCGCCGGGAGTTTCAGTATTTTAAGTTTAAATTTCCTTTTTGTAGTAGGCCGGAGGCATCAACTAGAACATTTAGTTCCTTTTGTCATGTTGCCTCTATGTTTTGTTACGGCCTTTTTAAATTAAGATTCTGTCATTTTGTTTGTAACGAACTACGTTTGGCCTGACTTCCTGTTGGATACGTAGGCAGCCCACATCGGGTTCGGCCACTCTTTTCAAATCATTTCAGTATCTTTGTATGGGTGGAACTACGTGTGGCCTGATTTCCTTTTGGATACGTAGGCAACCCACATAGGGTTCGGCCCCTTTATTAAAAAACAAAACAAACTCAAAAATCTTTATGTTCATCACGAACTACGTCTGGCCTGATTCCTTTGGGATACGTAGGCAACCCGAGGCGGGTTCGGCCCTTCTATTTTTAAATTTTTAATATCTTCGGATTGTCCAAAACATTTTAGTTCCTATAAAATATATAAAGATTTTTATACAAGACTTGGTCTTCCCACCGTTTAAATTCATGTGTCTTAATATCTTGAAACTGGGACCAATTTTTGAAATCGGTCAAATCACTTTCAAAAATTTTTCATTACAACTTTCTCACCTTTCGATTGTTTAGAACCAAGTGTCTCCAGGACTTGAAACTGGGACAAAATTTTGAAGTCGGTCAAATCACTTTAAAAAACTTTCATTATAAGTTCTTGCTTTTCAATTGTCTAGAATCAAGCATCTCCAGGACTGAAACTGGGACAAATTTTTAGAAATTGCATAAAAGTTATCTTAAATATTTAACCATTTTTTAATGAGAATCTATCCATATTTCTAAAATGCAAATAAATTCAAAAATCAAGTCATTTTACAGATTAGAGCCACTAAGTATTGTCTTTCAAAATCATCCAAATCTCATTACTTTTATTTTTCAAAATACATTTTGTATAACTGAAACTCCCCGGCAAAGCAAGATGTGTGGTGAAGCATCGAAGAATGAAGATGCGACCGAGACAAGATCAATTCAAGGGCCAAGTTCCCCGACACGCACAAGTCAACTAATTTTTCTTTTAAACTCACGATTTTTCTTTGATGAGGCAGGTTCAATTAACGTGAAGGTTGTGCATATTCGACTCATCTTAAAACTTTAATTATGGGCGTGATCGAAAAGTTAGCTTTCTTCAAAAGGGCAAACATTCTTCAACGTGGATGCAAAGGTAGCTTATGCCGCACGGCGGGCGTCGTTCCACTCATCACGAAATTTCGATTGCAACAGTGGACACAAATTCATCTTCTCAACCAAGGGCTGTAAGTATAATTCTTTCAGACCCAGCTATTTATTCTTATCACTAACAGTTTGTTTTAGCTCGTGACATTCCTCGATGGATCGAATACATATAATCATGGACACTGACCTTGATCACCTGTTATTGGTTAGAATTCCTCAATTTCATCATCACTTCATACATGTTCAAATCATTATCAAATTCTTTTAGAATGAGGTATTTTCATAAGATGACAAGATCGAAATATTGCATCATATATCAAGTTGTGAGGTTAATTGTAGATGTAACTTCCGTCACAACGGGACATGGATTAAGATGTGGATATCTTTCCACAATACTATTTCTAAAGTGGACGTGGATTTACATTTACATTGTGGATGCGAGCATGGAAGTGGTAGTAGAATTATATTACAAAAAATATACATATAATTGTAGAAAGTGGATACAGATTTATATTTTCGAAAGTAAAAGTGGATTTATTTTTTGCGCCGTATAATACGGACGTGAAAGTAGATGTAGATTTATTTTATATCGTATAATACGGACATGAAAGTCGACGTGGATTTACATTTTGTACCGTGAAATGCGGACGTGGATTTATATTTTGAACTGTGAAAGTGGACTTAAATTTATTTTTTCTGCACTCTGGAAATGGATATGGATTTACATTTTTTGCACCATGGGAAGTGGACGTGATTTAGGCACCCACCTTAGAGTGCGGGTATTTCAATGTTCAATTCAGGCACCCACCTTAGAATGCGGGTATGTCAATTTCAATCCAGGCACCCACCTTAGAATGCGGGTATTTCAATGTTCAAATTAGGCACCCACCTTAGAATGCGGGTATGTCAATTTTCAATTCAGGCACCCACCTTAGAATGCGGGTATTTCCATGTTCAATTCAGGCACCCACCTCCGAATGCGGGTATCTTATATTTCAGTTCAGGCACCCACCTCCGAATGCGGGTATCTTATATTTCAAGTTCAGGCACCCACCTCCGAATGCGGGTATCTTATATTTCAGTTCAGGCGCCCACCTCCGAATGCGGGTATCTTATATTTCAAGTTCAGGCACCCACCTCCGAATGCGGGTATCTTATATTTCAGTTCAGGCGCCCACCTCCGAATGCGGGTATCTTATATTTCAAGTTCAGGCACCCACCTCCGAATGCGGGTATCTTATATTTCAGTTCAGGCGCCACCTCCGAATGCGGGTATCTTATATTTCAAGTTCAGGCACCCACCTCCGAATGCGGGTATCTTATATTTCAAGTTCAGGCACCCACCTCCGAATGCGGGTATCTTATATTTCAAGTTCAGGCACCAACCTCCGAATGTGGGTATCTTATATTTCAGTTCAGGCGCCCACCTCCGAATGCGGGTATCTTATATTTCAGTTCAAGCGCCCACCTCCGAATGCGGGTATCTTATATTTCAAGTTCAGGCGCCCACCTCCGAATGCGGTTATCTTATATTTCAAGTTCAGGCACCCACCTCCGAATGCGGGTATCTTATATTTCAGTTCTGGCGCCACCTCCGAATGCTAGTATCTTATATTTCAAGTTCAGGCACCCACCTCCGAATGCGGGTATCTTATATTTCAGTTCAGGCGCCACCTCCGAATGCGGGTATCTTATATTTCAAGTTCAGGCACCCACCTCCGAATGCGGGTATCTTATATTTCAAGTTCAGGCACCCACCTCCGAATGCGGGTATCTTATATTTCAAGTTCAGGCGCCCACCTCCGAATGCGGGTATCTTATATTTCAGTTCAGGCGCCCACCTCCGAATGCGGGTATCTTATATTTCAGTTCAGGCGCCCACCTCCGAATGCGGTTATCTTATATTTCAAGTTCAGGCACCCACCTCCGAATGCGGGTATCTTATATTTCAGTTCTGGCGCCACCTCCGAATGCGGGTATCTTATATTTCAAGTTCAGGCACCCACCTCCGAATGCGGGTATCTTATATTTCAAGTTCAGGCACCCACCTCCGAATGCGAGTATCTTATATTTCAGTTCAAGCATCCACCTCCGAATGCGGATATCTTATATTTCATTCAGGCACCCACCTCCGAATGTGGATTCAACTTTCGAAATAGGGGCTGCAAGTGTAACTTCTCCAACCCTGTCTTATTTACATATATTTCTTTATTGCTAACAATTGTTTTTAGCTGGTGGCTTTTGACAACATCAAAGTTGGCATCACACATCAAATCGTGGAACTATTTCTTCGGCAGCGAACTGGGGCAATTTGTCGGGAAGGATAATCAGACTTCCCGACACGGGTCAAAGATCTACCTCGAACACTCGCCTCTAATTACAAGTATTCTATTGCATTCCAGCAATTCAATTTTCAGAATTCTCGAGTTTCTATCATAATACCCAGTGTTATCATAATTCAATACTGGGACAATATTTTGCAAGATTCGCGCCAATCGTTAGTCATAAGGTGTCGTAATTGTCCCAGAACTACACTCGACCTGATTCTCGTACAGCCCGAGATATGTAGGCAACTCAGAGACCGGAGTTCGGTCATAATTTTTTCAAGCTTCCTTTATCCGGGACAAAATAGGCTACTGAGTCAACGTCTTAGCCCGACAACTCTTTCATCATTACCGGGCAAAGAGGGACAAGTTGTTGACACCCAATTTTGTCCCGCCTCTCTTCCAAAATACCTATTTATGCTCCTAACATTTTGTGGAAAATTAAAAAATATATATATTATAGTTTACTAATTATTAGCCTCTTATCAATACCGCTGTTGCATTATTCTATCAATTATTATTATTACTATTACCGCATTTATTATTGTTATTATTATTATTATTATTATTATTATTATTATTATAGTTCACAACTTTTATCATTTCAGCATTTTACCAGCTCACGCACGCGCGTCACATTTATCTTGGCATAATTTATTTATTTTTTTTGTATTAGGCAATATTCTGTCATCCTTGGTATATCATTAATTAAAATGGGTCTTTTATTCAAGTTCAGAAGCCAAACTATTTCTTGCACTCAGTCTGTACTTTTGACTTACCGGACCCCAAATCAAAGTCCGATTAACTCCTAACATTTTTTGGACTAGATCATATTTTTTATCCAAATTTTTAGACCAGTCCATATTTTAATTTACTAGCCATTCTTTTAATACCCGGTCTAAAAAATCGACCCAGTCCACAAATGGACCGGGTCCGACCCATTTTGCGTTCAAAATAAGGAAACCCTTTTAGGGTTTCCCTTCATTCTCCTTCTCACCAGCCGCCTCCCCTCCCCTCTTCTCCTCTCCATCTCCGCCTCTCTTCCTCTCCGCCCTCTTCTCCACCCCCCCATCGTCGCCTCCACTACACCACCATCTCCCCATCTCTTTCTTTCCTCTCTCCTTCCCTTTTACCCTAAAACCCCGCTGCCATCCCACGCCTCTGTTCCCCACTAATTTTCTCCTCACGTTCTTCCCTCTATCTCCCATACCGCTGCCATTTCCACTACTCCACGCTCACTGTCACCCCACTTAATTTTGTCCCCCACCACGTTACACCACATTCCTTCACTCGTCTGACGCCACTCCCACCACTCCTCTGACACCCTCCACTACACCACGACACCCACACCACTGTCATCCCCACTCAATTTTGTTCCCCACGCCGCTCTCTCTTTCCTTCAAGAAACCCTAGATCTCCCCTATAAATATTGATTTCTATGATCGTTGAGGAAGGGGGTTTTGGATTTGAAAAACCCCTACAAGATAAACTCTTTCAATACCTGAAACCCCTTACTAAAACTCGGTCTTGGATCCCCAAAATCCCTTCAAGAAACAGGGGAAAATTCGAACCAAGGCAGTCTGAAAACCCCCTAAGAATCGAAGTGCTTGAATCGCCAAATTTCTCTAAAAGATACGAGTCTTTAATTGTTCTAGTTCCCCTGTTAAAACCTCGGCTTTCGATTTGCTCAATATCGTCATAAATATTAGATCCTATTCTTTTTTTTGCTGTGGATATTCGTCCGAATCCGAACATACACGAGTTCGAATTTCAAAGTGTTCGAGTAGGTATCGAGACCTTCGCCTCACTTCGCTACACCCGAAAAAGGTCGGTAAACCTTCGTTTAGTATTTCGCCTCCTATTTTAGTTTTAATTGTTAATTTCTGTCATGCCTTAGTTGTCGTATGTTTGGTTGCTGCTTGATTTAATTTCCAGCTCAGTAGTTAACAGAGCTTAGTTGTTTGTGTATCGATTCAATCCAGTTAATTTCTGTATTTATGTGTTCGTAAGAGTTTATCCGAAGGTGATTGAGTCTGATAGTTTTTTTTAAAGCATTTATTATGGATATGCAGATAAAGATATTTGAATTTGGTTATGTATCAATATGGTAAACTGTTGAGCTCGGATTTGGAATGTACTAATTTGAGAATTTAGTATGCATACATGAACTACAATAGATATGGTAAAATAAGTTGAACCTCTGTATGTGAACTTGGCATTCCTTCTTTGTAATTGTTACAGATGTTAAGTAAGCTTATCCAGTCATCAACAAACCTGTTTGGTTTAAGGCTGTTCTATGCTTAAATTGCTGTCTTAGCTCAACATGTCGCTAGGGTATGTTCAAATGCGTATATAACATACATTCACTATCTCATTTAGTTGCTTGTTATTGGTTTGCTTGCACTATATGTTAATTCAGTCTAAGATATGTTTGGATGCCTCCCTGACTAACTAGTTTGCCTGCACTATATCTAGTCTGTTGCTTAGTGTTGTAATCGGTAAAGGACTTGTACTCAGTTATTTAGTTTGTTTGGTTTGCTTGGTGTTTTCCTTGAAATGATCCAGCCTACACATACTCAGTAATATGATTATGATCCAGTTTATGTTCGAGCCACATATAGTTTTTTTGTTTTTTTCTTTTCTGGGAGCTGTTATGATAGGACCATTAAAGGCTTGATTTGTAACTACATATCTTAGACTGTTAGCTTAAGTTAAGCACTTCATCTAAGATCTGACTTATTCAAAAGAGATAAAATGAACAAAGAGGGTTAGGGAAGTTTTGAAGTGATATTTTGATATTTGAATAGTTGTGTTAAGTCTGAATCTATATGGATGGTTTAGGAAGATAATGCAAACTATATTTGTTGCAACCCCTGCCCTACTTCTTTGGTCTGTTTGGTTTATCTTGGAATACTGAGGTGCTCACTACCCTGTCATAAGTTGTCCTATTGTTTCTCTAATCAAATTTCTTTTGAGCTGTGTTGGTTTCAGAGAAAGATACTCATGTTTATTCATATCCTGAATAGATCTAAAGTGTAAGATGTGTTCTTCGTGTGCATTTCCTTATTAAAAGTAATAGAACTGATGTGTTGACTAATAGTTCCCTTTTTATGTGGCATGTTTCTCTATGCTGTGGAATATAAATCTTGAGTGTCGCCTTGTTTTCCATACCATAAATACATAATGACTGAACTGTGTAAACCCGAATATACTCAATATATACAGCCTACTGATCAGTTTTCGATGTTTTATTTTATATATTTAACCTCATTTGTTGATTACGTACTAATCCTTTTCCTTTTATCTTTTGCATGAACCTCGCATACGAATCCGAGGGACTCATTTCTCCCCGCATTCGGTGTTGGGCTAAAATCCCAACGCATTATTCTTGAGTCATTTTCCCATCAGGCCTACTCACAGCAAGAAAACAAAATATTTGGGCCTTGGCCCATGTAGATAACAGCAGCAACCCGTAGCAATACAAATGAAATTTCTGGGCTGAGGCCCAACAACAAATAGGATCAGTAATTCCCAAGGGCTGGTCCATTCGATATTTCTTTACTTCTTTTATTTTATTTTATTTTGTGTCTTTAACTTGTATTATGTGACTAATTTTTATTTTATTGTTATTTTCTTAATTTAGATGAACACTAGTGAAATTAGTGGGGTTTAGTCTTAGTGATGGGTAGTAAACCAATAATTAATTCCATAAGTTTTACTCTCTTCTTTTCATGTTAAAACTATTTATAATGTCTAATATTCATTTTATTTGGAACAATTGATTTGCAAAATAACATGACTATGTATTTTAAAATAAAGGGAATCATATATCATTCTTACTATTATATACATTTCAAAACGTATTTTAAATAACTCCTCAAGTTTTGAGTCAATCGGGCATATTCTTAATTAAGCATGGTTAATAAAGAAAATTCTATTAGCTATTTTGTCCTTTATTCACACTTCTAAAACTTAAAGTCAATTAATACCTCATCGTTTAGTTCGTTTTAAATATTTATTAAAATATTGCATAAACTTGCATCTTCTTCCACTTATATGTAATTTCGTAAATTTCATTTTCGTTATGCTGCTTTCATTTAAACTATTAGTAACATTTGTAAACTTTATTTCAAATAATATTCTAAGATTTTTTATGCAAAGTATTAATTTTATTTTAATAGCCTTATTATTTAAAGCCTTAGCAATATGTATAAGTTTTCTTTTAAACAACTTATATTTTCCTTTTTGAAACATTAGCATCATTATAAGTCATTTTCTTAAAATTTAAGCACCGTATTTAATCTTAATTAATTAACCTAAGTTTGGTCGGATAACCGTAAGTTAACGGATTCTAAAGGATGCCTAACCCCTTCCCTTTAGGATAATATAGAGCCCTTACCTAGAATCACATTGGTTAAGCAGACTATTAATTGAGATTTAGTTTTAACTTTGCCTTAGTTAACCTCTAGGTGTCCTAATTCACCGTTAAATTAATTAGGTGGTGACTCCTTAAAATCAAAACAAAATAGGAATCACCAACACGTCATACCCCCCTAAATCAGACCCGGTTAAAAAGGTATTGATGAAGCTCCTAATATCTCGACAGGCACACAACCCCTTATCACTACAGCCGGAGAAGCAACGGCTACAAAATCATGATCCTCCACACGATCCACAGGCACTATAAATTCGGCTGGGTCGTCAACATTTTCATCTGTTCCAATCATATTTATCGTGGCCCCATCATGGGTCGGGAGTGGATTGTTAACCACATTTGGTGTTGGTGGTTTGACCGTGATCTGTTTTGCTTCAATAAGATCCTCAACCTTATGCTTCAATGCGTAACAACGATCAGTCGAATGGCCTTTTACCCCCGAATGATATGCACATGTTTTAGTGGGATCAAAGCTTCTGGGTAATGGATCTGGAATTCTACCTTCCACAGGATATACTAAGCCTGAAGCTTGCAGCCTTTCAAAAACAACGCTCAGTGGCTCTCCTAATGGTGTGAAATTGCGAAACGGTTTATTTGGGCGAGGTGCGGATGCATTGTTTGGATGATGAGTTTGTGATGGTGGAGCTGGATATGTTGGTGGTCGTGGAGCTCGATATGCTGGTTGTGTGTTGTAAACAGGGTAGGATATTTGTGGTGATTGAGGTTGGTAAGATAAAGCTTGGTCGTATGGATGTGGAGAATATTGGAAATATTGTGAGTGGTGAGCGTTAGGTTGGTATCGTGGGGGTTGTTGATGGCGGTATGATGTGTTTCCCAAAGCCATTACCGATGCTGCTTCTTTCTCTTTTTTCTTTCCGTTTCCGAGAGTACCAGTTTGTATGGCCCTACTAGTAGACTGTAAAGCCGCAAGACTTGTTATTCTCCCTGTCTTAATGCCATCTTCAATCATGTCCCCGGCTTTGATCACCTCTGCAAAAGTCTTTCCACCCATTGTCACCAAACGTTCATAGTATTCCGGCTCTAGCGCTTGAATGAAGAAAGTAACCATTTCTGTCTCCTCCATGGGTGGGTGTACTCTAGATGCTTCTTCCCTCCACCGTATAGCATATTCTCGAAATGATTCGGTGAACTTCTTCTTCAACTTTGTAATTGAGATTCTGTCAGGAGCGATCTCAACATGAAACTTGTAGTGATCCACAAAAGCATTTGCCAAATCATCCCAAGTACGCCATTTGGTTGTATCTTGCTTGGAATACCACTCCAAGGCTTTCCCACTCAAACTTTGATTGAATAGTTTGACTCTTATCCCTTCATTCTTTCCTACGCCAATCAACTTTTCACAATAGACTTTCAAATGAAAGAAAGGATTTCCAGACCCATCAAACTTCTCAAATTTTGGAATCTTGTAACCTGGTGGCAATTCTACCTCAGGGAATGCACATAATTCTTCATATCTCACGCTTTGGTTACTACCCAGTCCACGCAAACTTCTCATGGCATCCTCCAAACTTTTGAGTTTTCTATTTATCATTTCATCATTAACTGACCGTGCTTCATTTTCAACTTCGACATAATGATCAACATCTGTGCGACATTGCCCTTGAATCTGTGTCATGGGTGGAGCTGTGGTATAAGTATACACTGGAGGAACTTGATGTGTATTGGTAACATCATGTGCCGGCGGTATGAACTGAGCTTTTGAAGAGGTGGTTGTAAATAAAAAAGGAGCATTTTGAGTGAGGTGTTCGGAGCGAACTGGCTGAGAAGTGGTAAAATAATTTGTTTGGTTAAATTCGTCCAAATTTGGAAATGGAGGTGGCACAGGCAAAGTCTGACGAACTCCCTGGGACGGAGTCATATGTGGCGGTGTTTGAGAAAATGACCGGTTGTGAAGTACCATATGACTTAGTTCGGCAACTCGTCGCTCCAGACGAGCAATGGTCTCCAAATGTGTTTCTGATTCTTTGGAGGATGTGGGATCACTCGTGATCGGTAAATTAAGAGATGACTCAGATGAAGTGGTTGCATTGATCAAACTTTGCTCCATTTTAGAACGAGTC
Source organism: Lycium barbarum (assembly GCF_019175385.1). Lineage (NCBI taxonomy): Eukaryota > Viridiplantae > Streptophyta > Magnoliopsida > Solanales > Solanaceae > Lycium > Lycium barbarum. Next base: position 13,883,820 of record NC_083341.1, read on the forward strand.
TTTTTAGTTAACCAGATGATTAGTGATGAGTCAGAGTCTGATTTCTTGGCTCTAGACCGTGTGAAATATGGATGCTCCGCCAGTTCCCCTTTAGCACAAGTCAACCTTTTTTATTTTGAAAATAAGTTTAAACGAAAAAAGATAAAACAATGAAAGAAGAAGAAAATGAGTCAGTATACGGAAAGGACATATTATTGCATATAAACACATTATTGCACATAATACATCGCGTTCTATAATGCAAGGGACCTCTTTATGCCAGAGGTAGGCCTAACGAACATTTGAAGGACAAACATGTTTTTTATGTGTCATTCCATAACTCTTTCTAAACTAATTTACAAGAATAATAAAAATTTATTACATGCCAGTCAATAATACAATTCAAAGTTAATCTAAGATATCTAATACTTCAACTCCACTAATTTCCTTTGGCTGTCTTCAAACCTCCGGCATTAATTTTGGATGCTCCACAACAACCTGCAACAAAAGGTTAGTTTCCTTGAAATATTTATCTATGGATTATTAGGTCCACATAATCCACATATTTGTCCTTCAAATAATGCACATAAATAGTGAATAGTGTCACTTAGAGTCATAGACTCATTTGGACATTTGGTAAGGTTGACTAATGAACTTAATACTCCAAGGGTATTAAGCCTCCTAGGTTTAAAATGATGCATGTCCTTACAAGGTTTTGGTTTTCGCTCTACCTAGGTAGACTAAGAATGGTTTTCCTATGACACAAGGCTCCCCCAAGCAGACAACTTGGAAGTGGAAAGTCTGTGGCTGTCGACTGCACCGCCGATCGACTAAATCCACAAGACCAATCCAACTAAAAGGGTAATTTAGTAGTGCACGGGCGCAAACTGCGAAGCCGCTTTAAGTGTGTGAATATGTGTGAATTTTCCAGGAGTGGAGGAAATATGAACGGAATGCCAATTTAAGGAAAGCAGTAATATACATATTACATAGAACAAAAAAATGCATATAAGGAATGGAACAATAATACTTGAAATCATATAAAACTACAATATAGGCAAAATAAAATAAAACAAACAAAATATCTCACAAATTATTTATTAACCTAAGTTGTTATGGTTAGAGCCTAAATTCCCCAGCGGAGTCGCCAAGCTGTCACACCCCTTTTTAACCGGGTCTGATTTAGGGGGGTATGACGTGTTGGTGATTCCTATTTTGTTTTGATTTTAAGGAGTCGCCACCTAATTAATTTAACGGTGAATTAGGACACCTAGAGGTTAACTAAGGCAAAGTTAAAACTAAATCTCAATTAATAGTCTGCTTAACCAATGTGATTCTAGGTAAGGGCTCTATATTATCCTAAAGGGAAGGGGTTAGGCATCCTTTAGAATCCGTTAACTTACGGTTATCCGACCAAACTTAGGTTAATTAATTAAGATTAAATACGGTGCTTAAATTTTAAGAAAATGACTTATAATGATGCTAATGTTTCAAAAAGGAAAATATAAGTTGTTTAAAAGAAAACTTATACATATTGCTAAGGCTTTAAATAATAAGGCTATTAAAATAAAATTAATACTTTGCATAAAAAATCTTAGAATATTATTTGAAATAAAGTTTACAAATGTTACTAATAGTTTAAATGAAAGCAGCATAACGAAAATGAAATTTACGAAATTACATATAAGTGGAAGAAGATGCAAGTTTATGCAATATTTTAATAAATATTTAAAACGAACTAAACGATGAGGTATTAATTGACTTTAAGTTTTAGAAGTGTGAATAAAGTACAAAATATCTAATAGAATTTTCTTTATTAACCATGCTTAATTAAGAATATGCCCGATTGACTCAAAACTTGAGGAGTTATTTAAAATACGTTTTGAAATGTATATAATAGTAAGAATGATATATGATTCCCTTTATTTTAAAATACATAGTCATGTTATTTTGCAAATCAATTGTTCCAAATAAAATGAATATTAGACATTATAAATAGTTTTAACATGAAAAGAAGAGAGTAAAACTTATGGAATTAATTATTGGTTTACTACCCATCACTAAGACTAAACCCCACTAATTTCACTAGTGTTCATCTAAATTAAGAAAATAACAATAAAATAAAAATTAGTCACATAATACAAGTTAAAGACACAAAATAAAATAAAATAAAAGAAGTAAAGAAATATCGAATGGACCAGCCCTTGGGAATTACTGATCCTATTTGTTGTTGGGCCTCAGCCCAGAAATTTCATTTGTATTGCTACGGGTTGCTGCTGTTATCTACATGGGCCAAGGCCCAAATATTTTGTTTTCTTGCTGCGAGTAGGCCTGATGGGAAAATGACTCAAGAATAATGCGTTGGGATTTTAGCCCAACACCGAATGCGGGGAGAAATGAGTCCCTCGGATTCGTATGCGAGGTTCATGCAAAAGATAAAAGGAAAAGGATTAGTACGTAATCAACAAATGAGGTTAAATATATAAAATAAAACATCGAAAACTGATCAGTAGGCTGTATATATTGAGTATATTCGGGTTTACACAGTTCAGTCATTATGTATTTATGGTATGGAAAACAAGGCGACACTCAAGATTTATATTCCACAGCATAGAGAAACATGCCACATAAAAAGGGAACTATTAGTCAACACATCAGTTCTATTACTTTTAATAAGGAAATGAACACGAAGAACACATCTTACACTTTAGATCTATTCAGGATATGAATAAACATGAGTATCTTTCTCTGAAACCAACACAGCTCAAAAGAAATTTGATAAGAGAAACAATAGGACAACTTATGACAGGGTAGTGAGCACCTCAGTATTCCAAGATAAACCAAACAGACCAAAGAAGTAGGGCAGGGGTTGCAACAAATATAATTTGCATTATCTTCCTAAACCATCCATATAGATTCAGACTTAACACAACTATTCAAATATCAAAATATCACTTCAAAACTTCCCTAACCCTCTTTGTTCATTTTATCTCTTTTGAATAAGTCAGATCTTAGATGAAGTGCTTAACTTAAGCTAACAGTCTAAGATATGTAGTTACAAATCAAGCCTTTAATGGTCCTATCATAACAGCTCCCAGAAAAGAAAAAAACAAAAAAACTATATGTGGCCCGAACATAAACTGGATCATAATCATATTACTGAGTATGTGTAGGCTGGATCATTTCAAGGAAAACACCAAGCAAACCAAACAAACTAAATAACTGAGTACAAGTCCTTTACCGATTACAACACTAAGCAACAGACTAGATATAGTGCAGGCAAACTAGTTAGTCAGGGAGGCATCCAAACATATCTTAGACTGAATTAACATATAGTGCAAGCAAACCAATAACAAGCAACTAAATGAGATAGTGAATGTATGTTATATACGCATTTGAACATACCCTAGCGACATGTTGAGCTAAGACAGCAATTTAAGCATAGAACAGCCTTAAACCAAACAGGTTTGTTGATGACTGGATAAGCTTACTTAACATCTGTAACAATTACAAAGAAGGAATGCCAAGTTCACATACAGAGGTTCAACTTATTTTACCATATCTATTGTAGTTCATGTATGCATACTAAATTCTCAAATTAGTACATTCCAAATCCGAGCTCAACAGTTTACCATATTGATACATAACCAAATTCAAATATCTTTATCTGCATATCCATAATAAATGCTTTAAAAAAAACTATCAGACTCAATCACCTTCGGATAAACTCTTACGAACACATAAATACAGAAATTAACTGGATTGAATCGATACACAAACAACTAAGCTCTGTTAACTACTGAGCTGGAAATTAAATCAAGCAGCAACCAAACATACGACAACTAAGGCATGACAGAAATTAACAATTAAAACTAAAATAGGAGGCGAAATACTAAACGAAGGTTTACCGACCTTTTTCGGGTGCAGCGAAGTGAGGCGAAGGTCTCGATACCTACTCGAACACTTTGAAATTCGAACTCGTGTATGTTCGGATTCGGACGAATATCCACAGCAAAAAAAAGAATAGGATCTAATATTTATGACGATATTGAGCAAATCGAAAGCCGAGGTTTTAACAGGGGAACTAGAACAATTAAAGACTCGTATCTTTTAGAGAAATTTGGCGATTCAAGCACTTCGATTCTTAGGGGGTTTTCAGACTGCCTTGGTTCGAATTTTCCCCTGTTTCTTGAAGGGATTTTGGGGATCCAAGACCGAGTTTTAGTAAGGGGTTTCAGGTATTGAAAGAGTTTATCTTGTAGGGGTTTTTCAAATCCAAAACCCCCTTCCTCAACGATCATAGAAATCAATATTTATAGGGGAGATCTAGGGTTTCTTGAAGGAAAGAGAGAGCGGCGTAGGGAACAAAATTGAGTGGGGATGACAGTGGTGTGAGTGTCGTGGTGTAGTGGAGGGTGTCAGAGGAGTGGTGGGAGTGGCGTCAGACGAGTGAAGGAATGTGGTGTAACGTGGTGGGGGACAAAATTAAGTGGGGTGACAGTGAGCGTGGAGTAGTGGAAATGGCAGCGGTATGGGAGATAGAGGGAAGAACGTGAGGAGAAAATTAGTGGGGAACAGAGGCGTGGGATGGCAGCGGGGTTTTAGGGTAAAAGGGAAGGAGAGAGGAAAGAAAGAGATGGGGAGATGGTGGTGTAGTGGAGGCGACGATGGGGGGGGGGGGGTGGGGGGGTGGAGAAGAGGGCGGAGAGGAAGAGAGGCGGAGATGGAGAGGAGAAGAGGGGAGGGGAGGCGGCTGGTGAGAAGGAGAATGAAGGGAAACCCTAAAAGGGTTTCCTTATTTTGAACGCAAAATGGGTCGGACCCGGTCCATTTGTGGACTGGGTCGATTTTTTAGACCGGGTATTAAAAGAATGGCTAGTAAATTAAAATATGGACTGGTCTAAAAATTTGGATAAAAAATATGATCTAGTCCAAAAAATGTTAGGAGTTAATCGGACTTTGATTTGGGGTCCGGTAAGTCAAAAGTACAGACTGAGTGCAAGAAATAGTTTGGCTTCTGAACTTGAATAAAAGACCCATTTTAATTAATGATATACCAAGGATGACAGAATATTGCCTAATACAAAAAAAAAAAAAAAAATTATGCCAAGATAAATGTGACGCGCGTGCGTGAGCTGGTAAAATGCTGAAATGATAAAAGTTGTGAACTATAATAATAATAATAATAATAATAATAATAATAATAATAATAATAATAATAATAATAATAACAATAATAAATGCGGTAATAGTAATAATAATAATTGATAGAATAATGCAACAGCGGTATTGATAAGAGGCTAATAATTAGTAAACTATAATATATATATTTTTTAATTTTCCACAAAATGTTAGGAGCATAAATAGGTATTTTGGAAGAGAGGCGGGACAAAATTGGGTGTCAACACATGTGATGCGGCGAGTTTGTTTCTAGCTGTATAGACTATGTTTCTAGCTGTATAGACTATTAGATGCTCAACCAAATATGTTTTGCTCTGTGCATATTGCGAGGGTATCGTTGGCTTCCTTGTGTTTCATGTTTCGAATATAGAGTTGAGAATTCAGCATGTTGCTTGTCGATTTTTGATGCTTCAAAGTTTTGTGCCACCATTCTTGTTGATTCGATTGTTAGTCTACATTTTATGTTTCGGGATATGAATTCCTAACCGGTAGTTTAATTATTGAGAATTAAGTTCAGTTCTTTCTTATGTTGTGGTTTTCGGAATCATGTCCTGGTGTGTCCATTATTCATGCTATGCAGAAATATGTTGTGCTATAGATAGATGAATTAAAATCGTGTGTTGGATATGTTTTCTCTTATATGTGTTATTAAACTTTTCACACACTCCTAAAATCATGACATTAGGACTCATGTAGTTTTAAAGCGTGTTCGTAAACTTTGCTAATGTTCTTTTTCTGTGTCATTGCGTGGAAGAATTAATTTTAGCATGTGGTTTGGTTGTATATATAATAGGACCTGATTTGTGAAAACGCAATAAAAGACAACTGTCGTTTGATATGATAGGTTGAGTTTTAGTTATCTTGCCATTGTTTGTTTGAGACAGTTGAATTTAACAACCATGAGTTTCCAATTATGTCTTTGAACCATGTACTAATTGAACTAATTGATTGAAGTCTGGTAATCAGTTCGCTGTGCTCTTGCTTAATATCGAGTCATAAATCGAAGTGTGTTATGTATTTAAAGCTATAGTATTAACAAGAGCCCTTCCACAGTTAACTGAGTAAATATTAGACGTTAAACAGATACGTTTGTATGTGGGTGTTTTCCATGTAAGATTATTCCTTCGCTGTCTAATAAGTTTTTGTTACCAGTTTAATGATAAGGTGCGTTGTTTTGGGTTTAGTTTACGACTAGATTGTATGAGATGTTTGTCTAATGTTCGCCATACCAGAAAATACTACCCAGAAAAAAATTATTTTGTCAGCATATAGTTATAGCGGAATGTATATGTTAGTTAGGTGTCCGAACAATTTTAAGATCTGCTGCAACTTACTTTATGCCTAATGTTAACTCGTGTATTTGGAAGTTGAACGCTCATATGAGTTTATATTGCCTTATTTAATAGTTACATACGTTTCTAATCCTTATTATATTTTCCTTTGCATGTACACTGCGGGAGCAAATGGAGTCTTCATAAGAAGACTCTCGCCGCCACTAAATTTCTCATTCTGATATTCGATATCGTCGCTAGATTTTGAACCCATGTCTATTCTACATTCAATTCTCTTCTCTCTTGAAAACATCTGAACAAAAGCAAGGAGAAGAGGGGAGAAGAAAGGAGCTACTGTTGCATTTTGCTCGTCTTAAGATTACTAACTATTTTGTTTCTTCTTTGTGAAATGTTTTATTTGATTCCCGTAAGATTATTGACCTTAAAACACTTAAATTATAGGGGATACGGGGAATATTATTTTAATAAGTATAGAAAGTAATAATTCCCAGAACACTACTCCAAGTTATTTTTTTCTTTTTCGTTCAATTTCAAAGAAGTAGCTCAACATGAAATATGTTTCTTTTCTTTATTCACAGGAGGTTCAAATTTTTTTTAAAAAAAATAAGAATGATCTTTGCATGTTTTTTTAAGCATGTTTCTTGCTCAAAATCTAAACATGACAAACCTTTCCAAAATTAATTCTTTCAAGCTTACTCTTTTAAGTTCGGATAATGCACAGTGAATTCATTGAAGTACTTTGCAAATAATGAGCTAAGAAAAGATTTGATTCATACGGGAAATTTGAGATGAATTATTTTGGCTTTGCACTTGTAGTTTAACGCCATATTTTCGGTCCATTGGACCCACCATTTTCTTTTAAAATTTTAAATAACTGGGAACTGAATTCCTTTGCATTTCAATGAAACTAACTTTGTTTAAGAATCAAGTTCAAGTTCAAAACTTATTTTAAACCCTGCAAGCAAGTTAAATGTTTGGTGTTTTTCTTTTAATTGGAAACAAATACCTTCAAACTCTTTTGATACATTAAAACCCATTTGATCCTCATTTTTAATTGCAATGGCTTTACGTTCACCTCGTTTGGGATTTTATAATTAAAATAATAAATTTTAAGCATTACCATATTTTTAAAGCTAATTTGCATAGTTAAAATAATAAATTTTAAGCATTACCATATTTTTAAAGCTAATTTGCACGTAGTTATAATAGACATTATTTTCTTTATAATCTTTTTAGTAATATATTTTAATCTTTTGATTAACCTAAGTTTAGTTGGTAAATCATATTTGACGGATCTTAAATGATGCTTAACCCCTTCACTTTAGGATAATTAGGACCCTTACCTAGAATCACGTTAGTTAAGTAGACCATTGAATGAAGTTAAATTTAGCATTTACTTATTTAATAATTAGGTGTCCTAATTCACTGTTAAAATAATTAGGTGGCGACTCCTTAAGTTAAATAATGTAGGAATCACCAATATATTATACTCCGCTTTGACTCGATTAAAATGGGGTATAACAGATATGTTGTTGTTGCTGTTGTAACAGAAATCGGTCGAATAAATTTTAGTCGCACCCCCAAATTTTTATAGTAAGTCATGTTAGCTTACTTCAATGAAATGATTTAATGAGGTTGTGATACATACTCCCTCCGAATAAAAAAAAAGAGTCAACTTAGCCATTTGCATACCTCTTAAGAAAATACTAATTCCTAGACAAATATAGGTAATTTGACTAAACTGTCCCTAATTAAATAGGCATTGTGATTTGATCATATTACTATTATATATAAGAGCAAATGTGGAGACTTTTGTAGTCCTCATAATAATTTCCCAATTTAAAAAAAAAAAAAATTACTTTTAGGTCCTAATCTTATTTATTTAAGTTAATTTTTTTATTTTTTGTTTTTAAGGTCTACTTTTCAAAAGCTATCGAACCTGGGGACTTTTATAGTCCTCACAATAATTTCCAATTTTTTTTTAAAACTTTTTAATTAATTACTTTTAGGTCCTAATCTTATTTATTTAAGTCAATTTTCTTGTTTTTTGTTTTTAAGGTCCACTTTTGAAAAGCTATCGAACCTACTACCTCATTTTTCATGTTCTTTGGTTTTCTGGTTGGTGCTCGATATCCGCATTTGAGTCCAATTAATCCAGATAATTCGCACTGTATCGCGCCTATTCGGGGGGAGCGCTTCCTCCAAAGATTTTTTCCATATCCATGTTCGAACCCCTAATCCCTAATTAAGAGAGGAGCAGCTCCATCCGCTGCACAAGTTAAATTATGTATTTGTCTTAAAAGTTCATTAACTATGTATAGATTATTTATTTAGAACTAAATAACTTCAGAAAATTAGTATACTTAAGTTATAAATGTCAAATTCTGGCTCCACATTTGATTTGAAGTGAATAATTTCATCAAAATGGAAGTTAAAATATTAAAGGAGTGGAATGAAAATTTTGCTTTCATATAATTAACCCACTTGTGGGACTATTATGGGTATATGGTTGTTGTTGTTGTTGTACACTTGTACTAACACAAATTATATTTCTTTAGTTAAAATATCTACTTTTATATCTTGAGTTTGGGCCCGGGCCGAACCCCTAATGCTTAATTAAGAGAGGAGCAGCTCCATCCGTTGCACAAGTTAAATTATGTATTTGTCTTAAAAGTTCATTAACTATGTATAGATTATTTATTTAGAACTAAATAACTTCAGAAAATTAGGATACATAAGTTATAAATGTCAAATTCTGGCTCCACATTTGATTTGAAGTAAATAATTTCATCAAAATGGAAGTTAAAATATTAAAGGAGTGGAATGAAAATTTTGCTTTCATATAACTACCCACTTGTGAAACTACAATGGGTATATGGTGGTTGTTGTTGTTGTACACTTGTACTAACACAAATTATATTTCTTTAGTTAAAATATCTACTTTTATATCTTGAGTTTGGGCTCAGGCTTAACACGGACCTCACATAACTAGTAACATTTAATAGGGGCAAATCTGAAAAATAAGGTTAATTCTTTCTTGATTTGATAAGTGGATACTTTGTTTTACTCATAAAAAAAACGACTAAGTGGACATTTTTTTTTATCCGGGGGGAGTATTAATTAATTACGATTAAGTGAAAAATTAAAAAATAGCCATTAAAACAGAATTTAAACAAAAAATTTCCTATCTCAATTACATAACATCTCCAACTTTAGAGTATTAGAGTTTGAGAGTTTGACAAGTGGAACTCTACCAGAATTTACTAGAGTTTGAAAACTTCTTGAGGTTTGAAGCTCCGAAATACGATCCATTTATTTTGAGCTTATAAAAGTTCAAGAACTTTTCACGGAGTTAAAGTAGGTACCATGCGTGAAATTATAATAAAGTGTTAAAATAAGTATAATGAGTAAATTAATAATATAATATATATATATATATATATATATTTTAGAATAAATATCACCAGTGAATTAGGTATTTCTTTTGAATGCAAGGACAATGTCCTAGAGTTCGAACTAGGCTTGCTATAAATATTTTTTCAACAAGTAAAACACGTTATAGAGTTCACTAAATATCTTTGAGTTTAAAATTATAAAAGTGAATTAAGAGCCTGTTTGGATGGGCTTAAAAAAAAGCAGCTTATAAGCTGCTTTTTTTAAGCTAAGCCAAACGGGTCCAATTATTTTTTTAGGCTTATTTAAGCATAAAATGGCTTATAAGCTGGCCAGCTAAACACTCAAAAAAAGCTGAAAACAGCTTATAAGCTAAGCCAAACAGGCTCTAAAACTCCATGAAAAATTTCTGAATAATAACTTTTTTTGTTTCTCATTTATTGATAAATTTTAATTTTAATCTTATGATATATGACTTAGCACATTTATTTTTTCAATTATCTTAAATGCATGTCGTTGGTCTTTTTAGATAAAGTAAATTTTATGTAAACTAATTAAAGAAAATATTACTTCATTAGTTTCATAATAAGTGATGCTTTTACCTTTTTATTTTGTTTTAAAATAAGTGGTGTTTCACAAAAATAAGCTTATCTACTAGACGGAGGCCTCCACCGCCACCACCTCGGCCACCAGCCCCTCTGTCCCTACCCCCCTAGGCCACTGGCCCCTCTAGCCCCACCCCTATGACACCCCCTTCCATTCTGCCACACCACCTCTATCACCATCGCCTCCACGAGCACGATCAGGACCAGCCGTTGCCTGATATGGGATCTCTGGAACACGCTCATGGATACGTCTGAGCTCTTGTGATTGTCACATACCACTATTGGCTAGCTCAAAAATCCGGGCTGCAAATCCCGCTATCTCGGGGGAATTCATATAATCCATGCCCACCCAGCGTATTGTCTGTACGGTCTGTAGCTGCATTTGTTTGCAAATATTAATGATTGAGTAAATTTGTAGCGTAATATATAAGACGTTTAATTAATTTTAAGTGGGGTAAACTTACCAACGCCTCATACTGTCCCGCAAGTGCTGCATATCCTCGGCCATCTGGGTGACACGTCTTGGGGTTTCCAATCAAGATAATAATGTAAAATCAAAAAAACTTACTATGTCCGCCGTCATACGATCTAGCTGATCCTTGAACGGAAGAAGTCTGTGGTGCGTATCCACATCTCAGATTACGCCTCCCGTCCATCTCCGCGCGTAGGGCATGCCCTCAGCAATGAAGTCAGGCTGACGGCGCACAGCTACGGGCTGAAAAGGCCTCATCCTAGACAACACCCATATCTGAAAGGGTCACTAAAAAAATGTTTTATTAGTCGTCGTTTCAAAAATCAATATTTAGAATAAAATTACAAACACTTAAATATATTACCTGGAAGAGCGAGTGAAATCCAAAGACATCATTTTTATCGCCCATAGACGCTCGACATAATGCTCGATACAAGTAAGCCAGAACAGCAACGCCTATCTATAACATCCCAACTCGCCCAGATCCTCTAGAAATTGCAAATACTTTAAGCTCATATGGGAACCCGATGTGTTCGGGAACAGAATACCCCCGAATATGATGAGTAAGTACAGATGGAAACGACGATAGACCTCCACCTGAGGTATGCCGTCTGTAATAGAATGTTGAGTACAGAGGGCAACCATCGGCAGTCGAGTCTGTCCGTAGATCTCACCCTCCTGAGGCACGTAATCAATGAGCCTAGTCAACTCCTCTCGATATGAAGGCGACGGCTAAGGCTCCTTAATGTATAACGGGCGTCCATCTACCTGTAGTCCATACATGACCTCCATATCCTGAAGCGTGATAGTGGCCTCACCAGTGTGGAGATGAAATGTATGGGTCTCCGGTTGCCATCACTCAACCATGACCGTCACAAAAGCCCTTTCATGATGTACCCGACCAGCAGTAACGCAATGGTAGATACCACCCCGATAAAGTATATCTAAGACGCGAAGATGTGGGGGCCAAGCCCCTAAAAGATTCTACGCATGTTCCACCCTACGGGGACGGAACAACGTACTGGAATCTATCACCTCATCCCATAATAACTTGGACCTATGAGTAGCCTGTAGATGAAGTACTGATGGATCGAAGGCCTCAGATGAAGTTGGGATATACAGAAGTGTCGTATCTGTATTAATAATTTTTAATTAATCCTTAACATGTAATATTAATTATGTAATCTTTTATTGAAAAATTATACTTGTAATCTTTTATTGAAAAATTATACTAACTAACTAATCCTTTAACGAAAAATTATATTAACTATCTAATTTGCGAATTAATAATTTTTAATTAATTATTATACTAACTACAATTAACTAACTAATATTATATTAATGATATTTTCAATCCTAAACTAAGGATTAACTGTTTCTAATTAATAATTGATAATTAGTTATTATACTAACTACAATTAACAAACTAATATTATATTAAGGATTAACTATTTCTAATTAACAATTGATAATTAATTGGATAACTAATTAGCACATTAACGCACAAACTTAGATAACTAATTAGCACACAAAATTAGATAACTAATTAGCAAATAAAATTAGATTAACACATAAAATTAGATAACTAATTAGCACATTAATAATTAACATGGATTAAACAATTTTACAAATAAATAAATTAACAATTAGATAATTAACAAATAAAGATATTATTAAGAGATATATTTTCGTATAATCAAACAATTAACAAATAATTAACAAATCATTAACAAATAATTAACAAATAATTAACAATTAACTAATCAGATAATTAACAAATAAAAAATTAAAAAATGGGTTGAGCAGTGCGTGGACAGCCCTTATTGCGCATAAAAAAGTTGCGTAAAGTTTTTTTTCCCGAAATCTGCCACTATTAAACATTAATCATGCTTAGGAAAATAATATATTTAACAATGTAATTAGAAAATTCATAGTAAAATACCTATATTAAAGGTTGTTTTTGAGTTTTTGAAATCGAGTTCTATGATGCTTTATTCTAAAATTCAAACTTCGAAACTTGTTCCTTGACTTGAATATACCGAGAATATTGACTTTCGGGTTAAAAAATAACATGCAAACAACATTTTTGGAACGTGGGACCTCGGGTTTTTGGTGTTAATGGCGTAAATAGTTCTTAAAAAAGGTGGTGGGATCGATGGTGGGAAGAGACGATTAGCCACTTTATTAAACCCCTATTGCGCACAAAATTAGTGCGTAATAGCATGGTAACCCTCACAGTTAATTTCTATTGCGCATTAATTTTGTGCCCAAAAGGCACTTTTGTAATTTTTTTTTTGTGAGTTATTTTGAATCAAAATTTCACTTTTGAGTTCATTTAAGAGGGAACAACTAATGGTTAGTGTGGAAACTCGTAAAAAAATATGATAGTTCAAGAGTGTGTTTTTACCATTAACCCAAAAATTAATCTTATCCATTGTGTCAACTATATGGGTCCTACATATCTATTTCATAATTTTTTCACGTGTCTCTTTTCATTGATTTTGCCAAACATTTTCCAAAACTTCACACCTATTTGGTTTCTAAAACTAGTCAACGATCTTCACCAAACTCGCCTGAAAAAATGGTGGAACTAATGAAGAACCTAAGATCAGATACGTTGACTCTTGTATTAGTCAACTTTGCTGGCATAATGGAGAAAGCTGATGAGACTTTATTACCTGGTGTGTACAAAGAAGTTGGAGAGGATTTGCATACTGATCCAACTGGTCTTGGTTCACTTACTCTATTCAGATCATTAGTTCAATGCCTGTGTTATCCATTAGCTGCTTATCTTTCTGCTCGTCACAACAGAGCTCATGTTATAGCTCTTGGTGCTTTTCTTTGGTCTGCTGCTACTTTTCTTGTTGCTGTCTCTTCTAACTTTACTGAGGTATATGGTGTTTAATTAGAGAAATGAGTTAATACCCTGTTGATGATTTGTGAAATTGGTATTGCTTTGGGATTTTCTTGGTTTATTTGTGTAGGCATAAAAAAATTGAATTCAAGAATTGATTTTTAAGGTGGTTTTTTGACAGACTGGTGTGGTTGGGAGTTAGAAACCTGATAACATTGAACTAAAATTTGGGGAATTACTGAAAAGGAGTCTATTTTATTTTACAATGGATTTTTTTTTTGGGGGGGGGGGGGGGGGGGGGTTTGGGTGGGTGGGGGGGGGGGGGGTTCATCTCTGAAGCGTGTGGATGATAGAAACTTTGGTTTTCTGTTATTTGTCTTGTTCTCAACGTTATCGTAGAAGTAACTTTTGCGTACACTCTACCCTCCCCACGCCCCACCTGGTGGAATTATACTAGGTATGTTGTTGTAAACGTTGTCTCTTGTTGATCAGAGCTATTGACAACAAGAATGTTGAATTCAAGAAGTGATTTTTAAGGATTTGCATGCTGATCCAACTGGTCTTAGTTCACTTACTCTCTTCAGATCATTAGTTCAATGCCTTTGTTATCCATTAGCTGCTTATCTCTCTGCTAGTCATAACAGAGCTCGTGTTATAGCTCTTGGTGCTTTTTTTTGGTCTGCTGCTACTTTCCTTGTTGCTGTCTCCTCTAACTTTACTGAGTTTCATGCTTTATCTCTCTTTATATATGGTGTTTAATTAGAGAATTAGTGAAACCCCAGTTGATAATTTATGAAATTAGTGTTGATTTTGGGGTTTTCTTTTGATTTATATGTGTAGAGACATGAAAAATTGAATTCAAGAAGTGATTTTTAAGAAAAAAAGGTGTTTTTTTTTGGAGGCTGGTGTGGTTGTGAATAGTAATCTGGTCGGATTGAACTAAAATTTGGGGAATTACAGAAAAGGGGTCTATTTTATTTAGAAATGGAAAGTATTTTTGGGGTTAGGAGTTGGGTTTTGGGGGTGTTGGGGGGGTTGAGTGAGAGGTGTGGAAGGGATTTTATGCTTGGAGTGTGTGATAACTTGATATTAATTGGATGATAGAAACTTTGGTTTGTATTACTATATTTATCTTGTTTCTAAATGTTGTCTAATGACAACAAGACTGTTGAATTCAAGAGGTGATGTTTGAGAGACCTGAAAAGGGGGACTTCAAAAAATTAGGTGTCTTTTTTGGCACACTGGTGTGGTTGGAAAGTAGAAACCTGACTGGATTAAGCTAAAATTGTGGAAATTGAAGAAATGGACCCTATTTCCTTTAGGATGGGAAAGTTTGATGCAATAGGGAGCTTGGGAGGAGGGGGGGGGGGGGGGGGGGGCGTGTAAGGGATTTTATTGCTTTCCTTATTAATGGGTTTAGGAATTCTTTTTTTCTGATGAGTAGCCTTTAGAATTTTATCCTTTTGAGGTACTATCTAATGCTAACAAGTTATATATATAAGCAGTTATTGTTTGTTTTGGTCAAGTATCTGTTCTTTTGTCTCTCTCAATCTTCTTGTTTGTTTGGTCTTGTAGTGGATTGTGGAAAATAAGTTAGCTTAGACTCTTGAGACATAACTATTTCAGTGAGTCCTCCAGTTTCTTGTTGCTTTCCTCTCTTCATATGATATATGCGCACATTGACATAGTAGAGGGACAATCAGATTTGATTCATTTTTTTATAAGGTAAATTATATTTGATGAAACCAGCAGAAATCTGGGAATGATCATCCAAAAGGAACAGAATTAATTCATTGCAGATGATTATCACTTTGTTATTCTTCAGATGTATAGTATCCACCTTTTGAACAGGAAAGTATTACTTATCTTTATTGAATTTGAGCTGTATGGTTACTCTCTAGCAATCTCATGTTTTTCTACAGATAGCAATATCTAGAGGATTGAATGGAATAGGACTTGCAATAGTCACACCAGCGATCCAATCTCTAGTTGCTGACTCAACGAATGATAGTAACCGGGGTACAGCTTTTGGATGGCTACAACTAACATCAAATTTTGGCTCCACCCTTGGAGGCCTTATATCTGTGCTGCTAGCTGAAACATCATTCATGGGGATCCCTGGCTGGAGAATATCCTTCCATCTGGTTGGTATGATTAGTGTTGCTGTTGGAATTTCGGTCCGTCTCTTTGCCAGCGATCCCCGCTTTCTTGACAGTGATGGCAATGCAAAAGATCAACCTCCACCACAGCCATTTCAAGAAGAAGTGAGACAACTGCTAAAAGAAGCAAAAGAAGTTATCAAAGTACCTTCCTTTCAGTTACTTATTGCACAAGGGGTTTCTGGGTCATTCCCGTGGTCAGCATTGTCGTTCGCCCCTATGTGGTTGGAGCTTATTGGCTTCTCTCACAAAGCAACAGCCTTCCTTTGGACTTCGTTTAATGTTGCTCAGTCATTTGGTGCATTGTTTGGAGGAACAATGGGGGATGTCCTAGCCAAGCATTTGCCTAATTCTGGTAGAATTATTCTGGCCCAGATAAGCTCTGGCTCAGCAGTTCCTTTAGCTGCAATTCTGCTGCTGTTATTGCCTTATGATCCTTCAACAGTTATGACGCATGGTTTAGTCTTATTAATCATGGGATTATGCATATCATGGAATGCTCCAGCAACTAACAAGTATGTCTCATTGGATCCACTGTATCATTTGTTAGAATACTTAGCAGATTGTCCTCTTCCCTTTTCCATGTGGGTGGGATGGGGTGTAGTGGAGTAAGAAGACCTAGCTACTGTCTGAAGGTTGAAACTAAAAAATAGTACAGTACTAAAATAGTATCTTATCAAACTATGAACTGATTTCACATAGTCATATGATTTCGTGACATGCTCTTGAGCTGAATTAAATCTGAGATTTGCTTTGCATGACCTTTATGAAGCTGTGACTCCAAATTATGAACTAGTTGATAGACATATGCTGACTCTTGCTGGTTTTTGTGATGCATATTTTACAGAGTTATGGTGGTTTAGTCAATAACTCTATTACACTGCCATAACCTAAGACAATTGAATTTCAACAGTATCTCAAGCGACACACTGATTCAAATATGTGTAAGATTTTGTATCCAGAAGAAAAGAAGAAAAAAATTCCTTCTGTTGATCTTCGTTTAAGTGGAGATGGTGACTCTGAGTGTTATACCAGTCGCATTGGGGGAAAATGACCTGAAGTGAAACTTAAAGATTAAGTGCTAAATCTAGCAGGCGTGGATCTCCAGACCTGGGGAAATTACAGTTTTAGTTTTGATTTGGATAAAGTCTAAACTTTTTTTTTCTTCGTAATATCGATTTATTTTGTTTTAAGGGACTAGCCAGTTCTGATTTTACAAGTTTTTTAGCTAAACTTTTGGTTACATCATTATGACCATTTTAGCCTGATACGGACTAAGTTAAACCAGTTTAAACTTAATATTAAACAACATGAATAATTAATACTACAGAGTACATTTGAATCATCTGTAACTAAAGTAGAAAGAAGCAGGAGACAGAATTTAATTCATGATTTGAACTCCAAACTGGAAGCTTCATCTCAAAAACTTTACCTAGAGTGGCTTACACATAAATAACTTTCAGTTGCTGCTGTAATCTTTATATGGTCCCATGCTGATTTGCTATTTTCACTTCTTTGTTTTAAGTCATCTCCAATGCTATCATATATCCATAATTTAAACTCATACCAAGTATGTAATTGATCTCAGAACCCTCAAGAGATCAATCTAGCTTCTTTTAAGTTTTGCTCTTCTGCATGACTTTGTTTATTCATATATTTCGTCAAACCATTACCACTTCTTTTTCTTTTGTGCCCTTCTCAAAATTCCATATTCCGTCTTTGCGTTCTGGTTAAGTTCTCTCGTATAGACAATTTTAGACGCATGTATGCGCACTGGAGGTGCCAAGGAGCACTTATAGGTGCATTCACAATACTCTTATATGGCTAACAGCAAACATGACTCTGCGCTTATGCTTTTTATCTTTGACATCTTAGTTGGTCTTTCTGGATTTACTTCATTACTATCTGTTTTCAAATTTTACCTGAAAGATTCACTAAAAGTACTCATCCTTGATATGTATGCAGTCCAATATTTGCAGAGATAGTTCCAGAGAGAGCTCGAACTAGCATTTATGCTCTGGATCGTTCTTTTGAGTCTGTAATATCATCATTTGCTCCTCCACTGGTTGGGATTTTGGCGCAACATGTTTTTGGTTTTAAACCAGTTCCAAAGGGATCAACGGGCTCAGAGGAAATTGCAACAGATAGACAGAATGCTGCTTCACTTGCCAAGGCGCTGTACACTGCAATAGGCATTCCAATTGCTATTTGTTGCTTCTTCTACTCCTTCCTCTATTGCACTTATCCACGAGACAGGGATCGTGCTAGGTTGCAACAGACTGAAGAAACAGGTAATTCTCCATCTGAAGAACGGCAAGCCTTACTTGACGATGAGCAAAGACTTCTTTCAGTTAGTTGAATCTTGTGACAAGATTTCAAACATATATTTACATATATCTAGGTACAAAGAATATAACATGCACGAACTCTCCCGTAATGTAGTATTACGACAGACAATTTAAATGTTGAATTGGCAACAAAAAATTGAATTCTTTTAATCAAAGATGTGATATAGTTTTGTGAACTGTATATGCTTATGAATTTCAAATGGAAATTACAAGAGATTCTGTTAATTATGTAATCTGGTAGCTTGTATACAATTCTAGTTGACTTATCTTTCTGTGTAATTTTATCTTAAGCTTGTTTTGATACCAGCATAAGCCTGTGCAGTATTTATTTATATAACCATCTGGTATTCGTTACCTATTTGCCCGACTAATCCAGATGCGCACCTTACGTAAGGGGGGAAGCGCTCCTTATTAGGGGTTTCTTCATTCACAACATTTTGATCTGAGCTACTCCAATCAAATGAACGATTGAGCCAAGAGGGATTCCTTTATTAGTTTATATAACTAATATTTTATGGTTCATTATGTCCACAAAATTAAAGGAAAGTTAAGATTTGATCAGTCAACAGAGATCAAAACATTGTTCTTCTTAGAAATGCAGGCACACAAACCAAAAACTTTGGCTACTCTGGATTAAGACAAGACATTTCATGCTAACAACCCCACTATAGCTATTTGAAAAATAAAAACAAAGAGAAGTTACACTGTTAAACAGGAGACAGAGTTTCTATGTACTGATGAGCACTAATACAATTACAGCACACATCTCCTGAAACATCACTCGGCAATCCCAGGTCTAGAAGCAATTTAACCTCTCTTCGCGCCAAATTATAAGAAATGACTCTGCCAAAAACGGCTGCCAGTACTACAGTGTCCTCTTCCTTGTCTCCTTTGACAATAGCAATTACAGAAAACTCCTTTCTGTTACATCATACGTATCGTCGCCCTTGCTCTGTCCCTTCTTCCTTCGTGATTGCACGAACCACGTCTTTCAAAAGATGATAAGCAGTAACGATGTACTTTTGTCGAGTCCACTTAAAAGTCACCTGATCCAGCTCATGCAAACTCCACTTCAGGTATTTAGCTATAGCACAATAGACAGTGCCATCCCAATTGCCAAAGGCAACCAATTTGCCATGAATATACATGAACCCATTTAATAAATGGCAATGTTATTAGCATCACCTTCCCCTCATTAATGTCGAAACGGATGTATTGTTCATGGCAAATCCCGTTTGAGAAGATCCCCGCTGACATATCTTAACGCATCCTCACTTCAAAACAAGTGTTGGCTTGCCAAGTACCCATCTCAGATAAATACATAAAGATCTGGAAATAGTACTTTCTTCCGGTTGATTCAGGTGATTCTTTCTTAAATCTCTTGAAACAAACAATTCTATAACTAGGTGATCGCAAAGGATCGAAAGCAAGAGTAAATGGATTAGTCCATTGATATTCAGCATCCACCTTAGCGGATGGTAGAATCTTGAGTTTTCCAGTTGTGGAATTGCTAACACAAAAGCATCCACCACTTAAACGGCAGAGTAAGAGGCCGTTACATGATTGTAAAATTCTGAAATTTTTACCAAGAAACGAAAGAGAAGGCAGAGAAGGTTCCCTTCCTCTTTTGGGTAAGAAAATATTACTGACTTGATTATTAAATGAGTTAGAAATGTAGAAGCCTGAAGGGGTAAGAAAACTTGGATCTTTTTTAATACTACTACATATAGTATGAGCATGACGAAAGTAAGGATCTGAGATCAACGAAAACCAAGTTTTGCATATACGTTTCAATGTGAGTAGAGACTTCACAGAGAAATAGAGAAGAATTATGTGTGCAATGCTTTCATTGCTGCGATTGATCTGTGTAGACAGGTTATCGGATGAAACCTCTTCTCCTCTTCATCACTCTGTTTTGTTTCTTTTTCAAGGAAGAAGGCAGAATGAGTACTGTATAGACTTCAGTTTTATTTATATAAGAGGTCAATTTGACGACATTATATAACTTACCATGTAATGAGATGTTCGAATCTAATTACCTGTATCCGGATAATATCAATGTATCTTAATAATTTACTAAGTTCATAAAATGAAGGGGAGCCTTGGAGCAACGGTACCTATATGTCACGGGTTCGAGCCATGAAAGCAGCCACTAATGCATACATTAGGTTAGGTTATTTACATCACACTCCTTGGGGTGCGGCCTTCCCTGGACCCCGCTAACACGGGATGTTTTGTGCACTGGGCTGCTTGTTTTTTAAGTAAGTTCATATAATAAAATGTAAGATGTTTCTATTATAAAATAACACGCACTTCATTATATTTTATTGTAGTTTGACTAGACACGGAGTTTAAGACGTACTCCCTCTGTTTCAATTTGTATGTCTTACTTTTCTTTTTAGTCCGTTTTAAACAGAATGTCTCTTTCCTTTTTTGCCAACTCTTTAATTCCAACTGTCCACATGACATGTTTAAGACCGCAAGATTAAAGGGCATTTTGATACATTCTACATATATTTAATTTAGCTCAACAAATTTTCGGTTAAACCAATCCCGAAGGATCAACAGGATCACAGGAAGTTGAAACAGATAGAGAAAATGCTGCATCACTTGCTAGGGCACTGCACACTGCAATAGGTATTCCAGTGCCATCTGTTGCTTCATATATTCCTTCCTTTATTGCACATATCCACGAGAGAGGGACCGTGTCCGGTTGCAACTGATTGAAGAAACAGGAAATTCTGGGTAACTAATCCCAACATAGCTTGTCTTCAAACCAAACGACCCCTTAATGATGTACTAGCTTGATTGAGATTAAATTTTCATATCTAAGGCAAAATGCAGGTATTTAATGGTCTTAATATCAAGGCATATGCACATGCTGAACTAGTGCTAATGCACAAAGATTCAAAATCAACATAACTTTACAGAAATGAGACAGATAGTTTGTGTAATTTTTGTAAACAAAATATTGTCTTGACTGGCACTTCTATGGCTAAGATTATACCACCACGAATCAAGCCGGATTTATGAAACACAGATCAAACTGATGTTAACTCAAGAAATGGCATAAAGCTTCAAATGACCAAATAGGGACAACAATGTATTTAAAGTTGGACAGGAATACAGCATATGATAATGTGTCGTGGCCTATTTGTGTGCTAATAACGTGTTAGAAATAATTTAAGAAATAGTACATAATAGTCCAACAAATGTAGACAAGAGATGTTGATTAATAGGGACTAATCTGAATGATCACAGCATTCACTTAGTCCTTGAAATTGGAAAAGAATTAAACATAAATTTCAAGTGGAGTTGTTGAAAGAACAACGCTTGATTTCCTCAATCAACGCAATGAGATCTGAATGAGAGGAACCTCCTTCTTCAGTGGCACTGTTCAGCCTCTCCACCATCAACTTGACATTTGCTCGTATTTTCCTACTGTCCTCTGAATCACACATCAAACGTTTAACAGCCGACTCTATTTTCTCTCTTGATATCACAGGACATGACACAATAAACCCCGAGTTCCACATATCTGCTCCAACCCTAATTGCAAGCCCGAGCTGCTCCAAAAGGTTAGCGTTGTGAAATTGCTCTGAGAACAAGGGCCATGTAATCAATGGTACACCTAGAGTTAGAGCTTCAAGTATGGAATTCCAACCACAATTAGTCATTAACCCCCCGATTGCTCGATGTTGCAGAATTATTAGCTGTGGGGCCCACCCTTTGATAATAAAGCACTTGCCATTCTTGTTCAACATTTCCTTATTGATGTTACCATCATGATGGTCTTGCTGCTCTTTAACTACCAAAACAAATGGGCAATTGGCTTCTTTCAAAGCTAATGTTATTTCCCTAAGTTGATCATTTGAAAATCTTGTACTGCTACCAAAACAAACAAAGAGTACAGAGTTAGGATCTTGGTCTTCAAGCCAACTCAAACAATCATCAGACTCTCTCCAATTAGGAACAGAAGAATTGGAGTTGTGAATTTCTTTAGAACTTTTGACATCATCTTTGTTGATAAATAGAGAGAGGGGACCTACATGCCAACCCTTTCGCCCCTCTAATCTTTTCATACAACTCGGCGTAGCCAGGTTCCAGCTCGGAGCAAGTGTTATGAATAATGCCATGGCTACAAAGATCAGCATCTACGACTGACTTTACCATCTTCCCATAATAAGTCTCCTCTTTAAAAAATCTTCAATCTCGGAGCGTTTCATTTTGATCTCATGTAGTAGGCCAGGGATCGTGAACCTCTCAGAATCCGAATCCACTTTGTTATGAGGTGTGTACTCCCTGAGACAATGTCTGACGCACGGACAGAAGAAACTGACTGGTTGAAACGAGAACCTCGGATTGTGCAACTCTTCAGCCAGATCTACGGTCCAATGGAAGAGCATGTCGGAGACAATGCAGTCAGGATCCAGCTGGCGAATCATCTGCTCCAGAGGTTTCTGGAGCAGATGAAGAACGCCATAGTGAACTTTGCCTGCTGTTTCCACATTAGGGGCGGAGACAAGATTTTCAATTCCCTCAGGTAAGCCTAGCTCATCTGAGGGAAACTTGAGTGTCCGGATGCAGATGCTGCTTCCTGACACGAGACAGTCTTTATCGACCAAGGACTGAAAAATGAGGGCGTTATGCGGAGTGGTGATGATGGTGACCCTGAGGCCGTGGAAAGCGAAGAGTCGAGCAATTTGTACCAATGCGGTTAAGTGGCTCATCATGCTGTATGGAAGGAACACAACATGTGGTGCCATTGTTGTTCAAAGAGCTAGAACAGAAGAAGGCTAAACAAGTGCATTTGATTGAAATTCACATTTATTTGGGGACATATATATTTGTTTGATAAAATATTATGCTCACTGCTCAGATTTGGTAGATAAAAAATCTGATAAAGAAGCATGTGAACTTGCTAAAAATGTTACTAGTATATATATATATATATATATATATATATATATATATCTGATAAAGATTCGTCTGATGAAAGTTATATGAGCATGTGAACTTGCTAAAATATGTAATGCTTCTTGAAATGTACTATTACTTGCTATCCTTTGCTTTGAATTTTTCCTGTTTTGTTTCTTTCTACTACTATATATATTGCTTCAGCTATCAGCTGGTGCAGTGTATTTTATTGACATAATTTTTAGAGTTTAGTTAGTTGGTTTTGAAAATCAGCAATCTTCAACCACCTTCAGCAAAAAAAAAAAAAAAGTTTGTTTCAAGGGCAAAAATGAGCCAAAAAGGTGAGCGGGAGGATATTTTTAGCAAAGTAGATGGATGAAAGGTATATTTAGACCTTTTGATATAGTTGAGGGACATTTTTGGCCCTTTTCCATATTAAAATTGACTTCCTCATGGAAATTATTTTCCTCCGCATCATTTTCCCTTATAACAAACACTCCAAGTGTCAACAGAAAGGACAATTACGCATCAAGGTAGATTATATGAATCCTCTCTTTAAACTCATATCGAGCCAATATTTTATACAATATAAAAGTAAAAATTAATAAAAGGTTTGTTATTTTCCTTAAACGTATAAATCTACGAATGCTTGACGACTGTTAACAAGTGTATGACCTAAAGTAAAAATGCTAACATGACTAAACATGAAACACTACAAATAATTAAAATGAGAAACAAAATGGAATGTATTGGAAATTTTGGCAAAATTGAATTGACCCAGATAATGTAGATCCTGATTAATGCAATTTTTCTTATTGTGCATCTTCGATTCAAATTACTAAAGACCAAACAGAAGATATTCCTAGGGAAAGAATGACAAAACAGAAAGGCGAAAAGGTTAGTAATTAAAGAGAGGAGGGAAAAAAGGTTACTTATTAAAGAAAAAAGAATGGATCCGATATTTGGATCGGGGGGATTGAACCCGACGTGAATCGAACACGCAACCTTCTGATCTGGAGTCAGACGCGCTACCATTGCGCCACGGATCCTGTTGGTGATAATTCAGTTAGTGATATAGTTTTGACAAGATGTAATTAGAGGTTAAACATGAGAAAGATACTAACTAACTACAATTTTAATGTGAAATCACCTTAGAAAGAGATACTTTTCATACTTAAAAAGAAAAAAAATGAAAATTTATTTTTGTATTATTCAAAATTGAGCAATTTTGTCCTCGCTTTCAGTCTAATTCTACCTTTGCTATCATTTTTTTTGTTTTGTTTTTACCTTTGACACACAATGGAGCTCTAACATAAGGACAATTTAAAATTATAGTAAGAAGTAAATCTAGATCTTTGTTCTAGAAGAATTGAACATGTAAAGTCCACCTAAACATTTACGAAGCTAAGATTTGAAACTTACGAATTTTGGATTCTCAGTAGGCGTTTGGACGTGAAATTTGAAACCATGAGATGAAATCAACGTTTGGACATGTCACGCCCCGAACCATGGCCTGGGCGTAACACGACACTCGGTGCCTAACTGCATGTGACCGAGTGAACCACATGGCTTGCTGAATCATCATGAGGCATACATGAGCGGAATTATAAAGTGAAGTGCATAAGTAAA
Source organism: Lycium barbarum (assembly GCF_019175385.1). NCBI lineage: Eukaryota > Viridiplantae > Streptophyta > Magnoliopsida > Solanales > Solanaceae > Lycium > Lycium barbarum. Next base: position 13,908,649 of record NC_083341.1, read on the forward strand.
ACATGATAAGTAGGGAGAGCATTTCATAAACCGACAACATGATATTACCACTTAGATACGTGGAGTCTGGTACCTCACCGGACCAGCAGAGCCCCCATACCTTGCCAGGGTATAAGGTGGTAACGTGCCTGATGGATCCATTCAGTGTAAAATTAAGAAATCGTCCTAACTGGGCGGAGCGATCCTTGTCCTCTGGTGGCTACGTAGTTTCAGGCCATCTGAGCCTTCTCGGTAACTTGTGCAACTCCCAAAAACATGAACATGATATAGTTGGCTAAGAAGCCCGTGACTTTCGTGAAATAACTTGTAATCATGATTTCACGAAATAACTTGTAAATATGGTTTCATGAAATAACTTATATTTAGATTGTATGTATCTTGAATCATGGCATGAAGATAATTATATAATACAATTGCATGAAAACTTGTAGACATGTAGGATATTCATGAAATAAGCATTTTTATTTAAAAACATGCATGCAAGAACCCATGGAATACGAGATATGGGTGTTCATGGATTACAGACGGATTCTCAATAATCATATGGAGTTTTTAAGAACACAATGATAGAATAATAGCAATTCATACATAATATAGTCATGGACATGGACTTAGGGTTGTTATAAGCATGGTATAGAAACCCTAGTTTTCGTAAATACTCATACTTTATGGATTAAGAGGCATGGGGAAGAACAATGATGTTCTCACACGTAGATAGCAACTTTACATATCTGGTAATGCTCCAAACTTGAATTAAAAACTTGAACTTTGAAGAAGATTTCCAAAATCTTGAATCTTAAATCTTGAACCTTGAGATGGGTTTTTTTGAAAACCCTAAGTTAGGAATGATGATTTCTTGTTTAGATTACAAGGATATATATTAGAATTGACTTGGAATGATTAGAATAGGCTTACTTTGGTGTTATTGATGATGAGAGAGAATAGAAGGTCGTTCTAGGGCTTGAGGGTGTGAAGAATGAAGTGAAAAAGGCTTAAAACGAAGTTTTAAAATTGTTATCGGACCTGTTTTACGCCTTATTTTACGGCCTGTAAAATTTTTACGAACCATAGATCCCACCGTAAATCAATTACAGTGATTTGGGCTTTCTGGACCAATTTTACGGCCCAAATCTACGGCCCGTATAATTTTTACGGCTCGTAGATTCCACCGTAAATCGGCAGAACATTGTTTTAGTAAAACGGGCATAACTTTTTGTACAGATGTTTGTTTGACCTCCATAATATACTGTTGGAAAGGTATTTCAAAGATATAAAACTTTCAAGAAGGAAAGTTTTCCAAATTCCTTACAGAGTTTTCCGTATACTCATTTTAATTGAGACATGGTGCAAACTCACTTGAAAACACGCTCCGTAGGGTAGCTTTCGACTTTCCTTTGCCCAAGGACTCTTCTCATGTCTTGATTGGGTTTCAAATACCATTTATACACTACTCAAATTGGGTTCATTATACCCCCGTCTTACGAGTCAAATCTTATCCCAAATGCACGAGGTGTTACAGGCCATGCATTTCATCTCATGGTTTCAGACCATGGTTTCAAAAAAATTAAATATGAAACTTGACCCATAAATTTATATGTTGTAAAAAAAGACTCATAAGTTGGTAGATATTTTTAACAATTACTCCCACCAATCATTTACCAACCTTTATTTATGTCTACCATGTGGGAGGATTATATTAAAGAGTAGTTACATTACTATTCATGTTAAATTTTCTTTTTTATTGAATTAAAGTTTGATCAATTAATGTTGTATTTTTTAGAAAGGCCTTCTAGTAGTGTATTAATTTTGTTATGAACTATGATTTAGTCATTTGGTAAGATTGTATAAGAATTGAGAATATTTTGATAGTTTTCACAACTTGTGGGGTTTTTATGTCTATAAGAAAAAATACAACTTAAGAAATTCAAATTGCATGTCCAAACATGGTTTCAAATCATGATTTCATCTCATAATTTCAAACCATGGTTTCAAACCATTTCCAATGACTCCTTATTATTTCAAGTTACTGGATTCTAAGGGCCCGTTTGGACATGGTTTGAAAACATGGTTTTTGGCCATGCAATTTGGGTATTTTAAGTTGTATTTTCTCTAATAGACATAAGAACCCCACAAACACAAATTGTGGAAACTATCAAAACATTCTCAATTCTTATACAATCTTACCAAATGAGCAAGTCATAGTTCATAACAAAACTAGTACACTACTAGAAGGCTTTTCTAAAAAATACAACATCAATTAATCAAACTTTAGTTTAATAAAAACGAAAATTTAACATGAATAATAATATAACTATTCTTTAATATAAGCCTCCCACATAAATTAAAGGTTGGTAGACATAAATAAAGGTTGGTGGAAGTTAATGAGATTGGTAAATGATTGATGGGGGTAATTGTTAAAAATATCTACCAAATTATGGGTCTTTTTTTTTACAAAATATAAACTTATGAGTTAAATTTTATATTTAAAAAAGTTAAAACCATACGTTTCAAACCCCAAATCATGCCTTTTTGGATGATTTGAGGTTTGAAACTATGGTTTAAAATCATGAGTGAAAACGCATGTCCAAACTTTGATTTGGGGTCATGGTTTGAAAACGCATGGCCAAATGCCTACTAAATTAGTTGAGTGTTCTTCTATTTAGTAGTTTTAGTTAGTAACCGCGTACCAGTGCGTATTACTACCTTTTCATTTGCTCTATCTTATTATTGTCTTGCCATATTTTTCTTGACAACATGCTTGAATTTTTTTTTCTTTTTCTTTCGAGTCGAGTGTCTATCAGAAGCAACCTCTCTATCAAGGTAGAGGTAAAGTATGCGTACACTCTTCTCTCCCTAGACTTCACTTGTGGAAATTACACTGAGTATGTTGTTGTTGTACTGAATTCTAAATTAATAACTTGTACATATTTAATTAATTTTAAAGATAAATAGATGATTTGAATTAAAGTTATTGAGTTCGTCCGAATTCGTAGCTGATATTGCGGCTCCACCCCTGCACATAAATAATACTACGAGATAATATTGCTAACGGGAAAGATATACTTGATCGAAAATTTAATGAAAGACCAAATTAAGTTACTAATTTCAAATAGCGTAGGAGCAAATTTGAATTTTTTCCTTTTAAAAAGATTCACTTTCTTAAAAGTTTCCACGTATCACAATTCTACATCATGCCTCAGGCCCCACAAATTGACGAACTAAAAATCTAAACGTTACCAACACAAACAGCTTTTGAAACTCTAACATTTCCAAAACAAAACAATTCATTTCAAAACACCGAGTGGTTCTCAAAACTCGGCGGCATAAAAACGGAGAAAAAAGCCACACCTATACGGATTTACGGAATGCCAAAACACAGTAAAAATTAAGATCTGAAAGATTGAGATTAAGAGCCCGTTTGGATTGGCTTATAAGTTGCTTATAAGCTGTTTTCAGCTTTTTTGAGTGTTTGACTAGCCAGCTTAAAGTCATTTTGTGCTTAAAATAAGCTCAAAAACATAATTGGGTCTATTTGACTTAGCTTATCTAAAGTAGCTTATAAGCAGCTTATAAGCCAAAAAAAATAAGTTAGACTACCCAACTTATTTTTTTTGCAGCTTATAAGCATAAGCCCATCCAAACAGACTCTAAGTCGAAAAAATAGATAGACTTAATGTACAAAATATGAGGTCTAAATATAGTCAAAAGTAGAGGAGTAAGTTTAGATCCTTTTTCTCAACAACAACAATAACAACATATTTGCGTAATTCTACAAGTGGAGTGAGATTTTTCTTCTCGAAGAATTTAAGTACGTAGAATCCACCTAAGCTATCTTGGGAAACTATTAATAACAACGGCTAACAAAAATAGTATAATTTACTAACGGTAAGAATATGCTTGGATCAAAATTTTTACCAAGGATAAAATGAAGTAATTTCGATTAGCTTATGATCAAATTTTATTCAATCGAGAGTCTATCAAAAACATCCTCCCTATTATTCTAAGATACAAGTAAGTTCTTATCCCCTCATTTTAAAGATATTTATTTACAGTTTCCACTATACGTGGGGTTGACAATCCACGTGTCATAGGCCCCACAAATTCTAAACGTTACCAACACAAATAATAAGTAGCTTTTGACAAAACAACTCATTCAAAATTTGATTTGAAAACACCGAGTATTCTCTCAAAAACTCGGTGGCCAAAAAAAAAATAAAAAAATGGAGAAACAAGCCACGCCACAACGGAATTCCCAAACTTGTACGGCCGACCTGCTGACGTGGACGTCGGAGGACCCACCGCCTTCATCCACCCATCGTGCTCATCATGTAATTTATTTCAATTTTAATTTTCCGTTGATTATTTGTATAATTTAGCCGGCGAGTTTTTAAGGGTTGTTTTTGTCTTTTCAATGTAGCCTCTTTTCTTCTTCTATTGCATGTTAACCTAATTCTCCTTGTGTTTTAATTTGTATGTCTTACTTTTCTTTTTTAATAATTCTTTCTTTTTTCTTCAATTCTTTAATTTTAACTTTTCACGTGTGTGTCATGTTAAGATACATAGGGTGAATTGATTAAATAACCTTCTACAAAATACTCCATCTGTTTCAATTTATGTGAACCTATTACTATTTGGAGTCTTCGACGTCTTTCTTTGACCACGTTACCACGTTTTCCTTACATTTTTTCTAAATTATTTGAATTGTAAATTATCATAACTTATAGTATATTTATATAGTTTCTAAATATATAAATTTTATTTTTATAAACTTGAAAAATTTATGTCAAAATTTAAGATCAAAGTTTGAGCCTGGTACTCCAAAAAGATTCACTTAAATTGAAACGGAGGGAGTATAATAGATAGCCTGTGTTATGTCACAATCGTACATGCATAGAGAGGGTCATATCATATTTTTCTCCTCTTTTAATGACAATTATGTTTCATATGTTATGTTTTAGAGATGCTTTTAATTATAAGGGTTATTTTTGTCTTTTTGATGTTTCTGTTTGCAGCCTTCTCAGGGAGTTAGTAAAGTGTTGTTTGGAGGGGATATTACTGATGAGGAAACTGAAAGCTTTTACAAAAGGTGAGGGAAAAATAAGCTTTTTAAATTGTTTTGATTTTTTTTAATATTTTGTACTGGGAGGAAATGAGCCCGAAATAATAAATGAATGAATAGAAAGAGGTGTATTATATAGATTTTTATTTATTGATATTTCATTTTTGTTTGAATCTTTTTTTTTTTCTTTCTTGTATTGCATGTTAACCTAATATATGTTCTATTGTATTGAAATGAGTCCTGAATTTAGCCTAATGTCATATTTTCTCCGTTTTCGATGACAATTATGTTTCACATATCTGGTAATGTATTTAAGGATTTGGAAAAATTACGCTTCATGTCTTCTGGGAGAAAGTATTTAGGCCACGTAGCCCATATTTTGAGTTTGTTACCCGGTTTAGCATATATTTGTGTATAAACACCTTTTATACACTATTATACAAGGTTGATATATTATGTATCATGTTTTCCCCCACGTATAATGCTGTATAATATTGTACAATGTTGTATATTGGGCTACGTGGCGTAATATTTTTTTTATGTTGGGCTGTATATTTTGAACATTTCCCTTTCATTTTATTCCAGTGTTCGATAGAGATGATATTTTTGTTATTCTCTGTTGCATTTCCTAGTAAGGTGGTCTCGGATTTGTTTTGAATGTACGATAGAACGGAGGTGTTATTCTCTGTGGTCTTGGTTCAAATGCTTTTGATCTGTCCCAACACTTGTTCTATTTGTTATCAATTTGACTTTTTTTTTTTTAAAACAAAAAGTAGATTTGATGCTGCTTACAATTGATAGGTTTTGTGACATTTAATCTCTTAACTGATCAACCATTTTACATCTTAGGATGCCTTCGAATCGAGAGACCAATTATTTGGGGCATTGTTGATCAATGCTGGGCAATGAACGTAATTCTGTATAGTAACTGATGTGATTAGGATGCTATTTTGTGGTTGTTTGGTGTTAGAAATTGCAGCTCTGAGAATTTTATCAAGTTAGCTATTTGCGACACATGTTTGACTTTAGACTTGGAGGAAAAATTTGGTGGATAACATGGTAAAGGAGGAGTTGCAGTAACTTTGATGACTGGCGTAAAAATAGTTATATTATCATTATTATGTTAATAATGATAATAAAGGAGGAGTTGCAGTAACTTTGATGACTGGCCTAGTCTCAGCATTTCTACTGTTGAAACTAAACTTTGTGGTAATTCTTTTTCTCACACGACTTGCGACTAGAGGAATCAAAAGCCTGCAGGGTCATCAGGATTATGTTTCCGTGTTGTAACTAGTGTTTGTAGACAAAGAAATTCCTATTGTTTGGAAAGAAAATGGAAAACCAAGTACTGACAATGGCTTTGAATTTGTGTACTCTTATTCCTGGCACTAATCCCGTTTGAAACTTGCTATCTTCAGGAGACCTTGTTCAGGGTATAAACTGAAGGAGATTAGTGGTAGCAATATATTTTCTGCTGGTGTTGAAGATGGTGCATCAGAAGCTGGACCTGTTAAATGTAATACTAACAACAGGACATCTGTGCGGATCGTTCAGGTACTAGTTTCCTCTTATTTAAGAAAACTTAATACTGATTTCAGTGAATAGCAATGGTCAAATTTTACAATGCCATTGTAGCAAGGTGCAAATGGGAAAAGCCAAATTTCATTTGGTACTGAAGAAAAGATCCCCCAGAAGACGCCTACCGCTCTGACAGAAGTGGCAAAGCAGAGCGAGTTGAGTGGAAACCAAGAAACCGAGTCAGATAGCAAAGTGAAGAAGCAGCTTTCGGATGCAAAGAGCAAGGAACTTAGTGGAAGTGACATCTTTGGCCCTCCCATAGAAGTTCCTCCAAGATCAATGGCTGCTGCACAGTCGTTGGTTGCCAAAGAAAACAAAGACATGGGTGAACCTGCTCCACGAACTGTGCGTACATCTGTCAAGGTTTCTAATGTAAGTTACCTATTGAGACTTGTTTCCATCCCAACTGATCTACTCATTCCCTTCCCAAAATCTGCTTTCTCAAATAGAGTTGAGTATCTCGTGAAAATGATATTTAGATGTAAGGAAACTTTTTATTGGTTTACCGTATTAAAATGCCTCAGGTGGCTATAAAGTTGACAAAAGAAAAAGGTTGGGATTCAGTAAGATGATTTTTAAGCTGGAGCCGATCTGTCAAATAACTTTGTAACGTCTCGCGTAGGTCTAGAGTTCAGAGAAAAAGAGTTCCAATCCAGTAAGATGCCTTCTAACGTGGAACTGGAAAATCTGTCGAATGACTTAATTTTTTATTTTTATTTTTTGAAATTTTTTACTTGTTCTAAAGATTTCTCCAATGTTGTCTTATGTTATGGATATATTGTTGAAAGTTGGCATTGACTCTTCTTGTTTTCCTTATATTGGCGTTTTTAGCTAGTATGGCTCTCATTTTCTCTTGTGCATTTTGCAGCCTGCTGGTGGTCGAAGCAATATCATGTTTGCTGATGAACCTGTTGTGAATTGTGTTAAAAAAATACATGACCAGAAGTTTGCAGAGATGATTGGCCATGGCATTTTTGAGGGAGAGACTCCTGGATCTCCAGAAAAGAAAATACATGACCAGAAATTTGCAGAGTTAACTGGCAATGGCATTTTCAAGGGAGGGAATCCTCCTGGATCTCCAGAAAAGACACTGAGCAGGTCTAAGCTGAGAGAAATGAATGGTAGCAATATATTCTCCGATGGTAAAGCCGCAACCAGAGTTTGCTATGGTGGTGTACGCAAACCACCAGGTGGAGAGAGCAGCATCCGTTTATTTTAAGTAAATCACATCAAACTGCTCGTTACTTATGTTTACTAACATGTAAATGCAACACTTTGGTTGCTTCTGACTCTTGAGGTCTGTTGATACTTGACGTGGTTTATGAATGAGGACTGTAAATTTTGAAGTGTCAATCATGTCATATGAACAATATAAACACCCTAATTCGATTCTAAATACAGGACTATTATGCTGCTGGAGTACTTTTCTGGCTAATGCTCATGATATTTGTTTTACTGGTGCTAGCAACTATTCTAGGTGCATCTGTACCATAGATTTGGTGCGGGCTGATCAGTTATCCTTCCATTGGGATTGTTTTTGGCTAATATTACTGGCCTGGAAATTTTTCTTAGGAAAGAGGTGGGACTTCGAAAGCAATTCATTCAAAAAAATGGTGAGTAGAATGATGTTCTTTTTCGCTTAGTAGGGCAAATGAGCAACAACCAGTTTGAGTTACTATTTTCTTGCAAATATCAAGCAATAAAGTAACTCGTAGCTTTAGTCCCAGAGAATAGACACGATTAAAATGACTACATTCGGAAGGTGCAGTAGCACACATATAATAAACCGAGAGAAGGTTGCTTGAGATGACTTGGACATGTCCTACATCGTTCTTCAAATGCACCAATTTGTCGGTGGGAAACTGCAGTGAGTGAGGAAGGTATTAAAAGGGGACAAAGATAGACCTAAAATATGGAACAAAGTAGTTTCAAAAGACATACTGTCTCTTTGAATTCATGAAGACCTCGTGAACCAATTTGTCGGTGTGAAACCGCAGTGAGTGAGGAAGGTATTAAAGGGGACAAAGATAGACCTAAAATATGGAACAAAGTAGTTTCAAAAGACATACTGTCTCTTTGAATTCATGGAGACCTCGTGAAAAATAGGCATAATGGACTCTCTTTGAATTCATGGAGACCTCGTGAAAAATAGGCATAATGGAAGAAAAAGATTTACACAGGTGATAACAATTAGTTGGGATTAAGTTTTAGTAAAAGTACGTCTACTTTAGGTCCATTTATTTCTAGCAGTTATTTTGTAACAATTATTATGTTTTTTTTTTAAAAAAAAATTAATTCTATTTTATAAAATACAGAACCATGATGAGCTTAAATGGAGCGACATAGATATAAATGAGGATTCATATAACTGACCCAAACTTACCTAGGATTGAGGCATTGTTATTGTTCCACAAGATTCATGGAAAGGTGAAAAAGACCGCATTGGATTATTAAGTCTATATAACACACACATCCTTGAAGTAAACTCAAAACTGCAGAATTTAGGAAACACTTCTCATATCCTACACCATACTTATGTCATTCAAAGATTTCCATGCCCAATTAAGGCCAGAAGCATTTTTTCATAATCTCCTGAAGTGTCATCAGAAATTGCACTGTCCAGAGTCACACTGTTCCTCTTGTAGTACTTCTCTTTAATGAGTTCCATATCGACTTCAGCTCGAGTTGCAACAACTCTAGTAAGCGAATCTTCGTCTGTCCCCCACCCCTTCATAGCCAATCGAAGAACTTTCTCGAAGTACTTCTCGGGTTCTGTCAAACACTTTATTGCTGATCTGAGTAAGGTCAAGTATTGATCCTTAGGATTGGCTCTCAAATCCTGCATATTACCAATGACTAATCAAATAAAATTCATAACAATGATATTCAAGTACTCAAAAACTTGTAGTTGCGGAGGGGTATTTCTTCAAATGAAGACATGAATCTTGTCCGAGGTGGATCCAAGATTTGAACTCTATGAGTTTAGGATACAACTGCAACCAGTGACCATTTGAGTTACTGGATTCAAAATTTAATATTTGTCATATTTAGTAGATCTCTTAACACATATATAGGACCTGAGCCAAAGCTACTAGGTTCGGTTGAACCATAGCTTATTTTGTACATCCGCCCCAGAACCTTGTGTAGAACTTCAAACAAGGAATTGCAAATTGACCCCTTTTGGACAATGGTTGTAAAAGTTACAAGACTTAAGTAAAGAAATTTCAACATGAGTTTCTTGACTGGTGTTACGGATTCTACCTTGTTGATGGCATTGCCAAATTTATCATTGTACTGATTAAATGTTGCATTGAGCTGTGTTTTACTGCGAATCGAAAGAATTCTGATGAGCTCCTCATCACTATAAGCCTTGTCAGAGATCTTCTCATGTAGAGCCTTTGCTTCATCACTTGCCAATTCCATGTTCACCTCTTCTCCCTCATATCTTAATGCAGTTACTAGAGAAACCAAAAGCTGTTTGGGGATTAATTAGTTTACAGAAGAACCAGCTCAACAATTTGTATAAGGTAAACTACATAAGTTTCTCTGAGTTTTGAGAAACAAGAAAACATCATTTATATCAAAAAGAGAAATCAAAATGATACTTGTAACTCTTTATATTGTTATCTCATACTCAGTGTTATCAAAGGTGAAAAGCGCAAAAAACTTTAAGGTCCGGTGGGGCTTTAAGCGCAAATAAAAGGGCAGGCTTTAATGAAGAAAGGCGCAAATGGAGAAAAAAATACAGATATGTGCAGTCCAAGATTAATAATTATAAGCATGAATAACAAATATATGAACAAAGAGATTGAAAAAAGATTACGATATAGTGAAATATCAATTGTTTAGTATCGCCTCTTCAACATTATGCTCATCAACAAGGAAAAATACGCCTTAGAGCCTTGATGACGACACTAAAGCACCCGTTAAGCGAGGTGAAACACTCAACATGTTTTGCGCCTGACAACACCGCTCATACTTTTGAATTATAAAGGTGGCAATCAGGTGTAACAGATTATGTGGTAAAAAGTTTAAAATGATTTAAACAATTTGAGAGAGTAAACAAGTTTGATACAACAAAGAAGTTGGACTAACTAAATTATGAAACCAAAAATGACAAAGAAGCAAAATCATGATAACGCTAATTATGGCAGCTAAGGACGGACAAGAAGAAGGCAGGCAGCGGAAATGCAGAAGAGAAGAGCAAAGATTCCTGACTCAGAGCAAAGCATGTTATTGACTCAACGACACATATATTAAATGAAGGTAGCTTGCTTACTCTCAGACACTAGTTAGACATAAGTACCTTCATTTATGCCCTTATAATGAAAGCATATAAAAGTACCTTACGAAAATCCCCAGTCGAGTGATCAGCAACATCTTCCTCAAGTGATTTCTTGTAAAGAGCTTGGTAGGTCTGCCTCGCCTTAAAGAGGTCAACGGAAGACCTGGCACAAGCAATTTCCATGATAATGCAGCTGCTACCAGGCAGACGTTTGATAGCCTCGTTAGCCAAGCATGCATCGCGCTCAGCTGGACCCATAGTCCACAAATGCACTAGACGCTGTAACGCCATTTGGATTGCAATTATCAGCGGAGGCAGGATTGGAGACGAGGGTATTCATAAAATGCTAAAAGAATGTCATATCTAGAAGTCGAACTCATGATATAAAATATCTTTTTAACTCTCTTTGCCAATGCATTATAGAAATTTTTCTTGTGTTAATGAGATTCAACAACCAATATGTATACATAAAAAAGATGGTCACTCATGCACAACACTATTCTCTCTGTTTTAGTTTATGTGACACACTTTCCTTTTTAGTCCGTTCCAAAAAGAATGACACGCTTCTAAATTTGAAAACAATTAACTTTACACTTTTGATTTTACCCTTAATGAGAAGCTTTTATAACCACACAAATCTTATGGCATGTTTAAGGTCACAAGTTTTAAAAGTTTTATAGTTACACATATGAGATGACATGTTTCAGACCACAAGTTTCAAAAGTTTTCAATTTTTCTAGAACTTTGTTTGTATTCAAACTATTCACATAATTGGAATGGACGAAGTATAATTTTCTAGAGAAGGAGATCCAATTGACCACCCTCGTGCCAATGTGGCTCCGATACTCATGTTAAAGCGATATTTTGGCTTTGATTTTCTTGGGAATAAAAAACGTGTTTGTATCTTAGTGGTGTTGCATATTTAACAAAATTCCGACACTTACTTATCAGAAGGAGAAAGAAACTGAAACTAACCTGAAAGTCACCTGATATTTCTCCAGCCAAGTCCTCGAGAAGATCCTTTTGATAAGTTGCTTCATAAGTATCTCGGATTAACTTGCGCTGTGCTGCATTTCTATGACCCAAGATCCGAATAATACACGCTTCATCCGTTCCCAATCCTGCAAATGTTTGGTTAAGATAGCACACAAATTCAGAGGCAGATGTTGCATGGATTGAACGGGTTCAACAGAACTCAGCATTTTTACATGAAAAATAGAGATGTATACGTGAAAAATCACAAAAATTTCAACAGATACAAAATTCTGGAAATCATAATTTTAAACGCGCAACGGGTTCATTCGTATAGGATGACTACATACACATTGAATCAATGACAATCCTCAAATGGAAGTTTCAAACTATAATGCCATCTCCCTAGGGCAGCCCGGTGCACCAAGCTCCCGCTATGCGCGGGATCCGGGGAAGGGCCGGACCACAAGGGTCTATTGTACGCAGCCTTACCTTGCATTTCTGCAAGAGGCTGTTTCCACGGCTCGAACCCATCTCCCTATATACACAAAAATATTAAAATAAGAGTGACTAGTAATCTCATAACTTGTTCAACTAGAAAAGCAACTCTTCCTATGTGAGCTTTGTGATAATTAATTAGTCTCAAGTCCAGATAAATGAGGAATGCTAAGGGTCACAATAAAATAATCTAATTATGATGAGGAATCGTATTATTTTGAAGATGTTGATGAATAATATGATAATAAGACCTTTTCCTCTCAATTTAATCAATTATTTGCAAATTATCATCCACATTATATATTGGACTAACCATCATAATCGAGGGCGGAGCTAGAGTTCTAGTTACGAGTTCATCAGAACCAGTAATTTTGGCCAAAACTTTGTATTTATGTTAAGAAATCCACTCAATATGTCAAAACTATTTATACATAACCAAGTAACCTGGCCTTTTCAATGAACTCAGAACCCGTAAACTCAGAATTATGAATCCGCATGTGATCATAATGCAATTGTTATGAGTAAGATCTGAATTAATTAATTCATCAAGCTGGTAAAAGAGAAAGAAAGAGACCTACAAAAGCTTTCCTAAGTTGCTGAGAATCCTCAGCCGGAGAAGGAACCAATTCTGAAACTTTTAGACTTGCCATTCTCTCTTTGATATCACAATGTATAATACTATATGTTGAGAATATGTATTTAAATCTGTGATCTGTTTGTTAATATGTACAATATGAAACAGGACCTGTGATATTGAATCCGATATAAAAGGAAAGACTATTCGACAGTGTTCATTTATATTATCAAAACGTTACACTTAGCCTCAATCTAATGGTTATATGAATCCTTAATGTATACATTTTGCACATTTGTAAATATTTGGAGTTTTTATCCTATTTTGCTCACTAGGATACAACGCAAATAGATGAAATTTATTTCGAAAACTCTCCTAAAGAGTGGAAACAGAAAACAGAAAAAAAAACAAAAAGGTGCGACTCCGCTGGGGATCGAACCCAGAATCTCTGGTTTCGTAGACCAGCGCCTTATCCATTGGGCCACGGAGTCCTTATTGTTATGGCAGATACCGCTAGTTATTTACTCTCCGTTTTGATTTGTTTGTCTTACTTTCCGTTATTTAAGAGAAGAATGTCTTTTTCCCTTTTTGACAACTCTTTAATTTCAACTTTCCCCGTGACATATTTAAGATTACAAGATTAAAGGAACCTTTTGTTACATTCTACATATCTTTAGTTTAAGACCACAAAGATTCAAAAGTCTTATTTACTTTCTTAAACTCTGTGTCAAGTCAAAACTCGACAAACAATTTGAAATGGAGTACTTGTTAACGTTGGAGTGGGTGTGTTTGGTAAGGAGGAAAAAGTTTTCCAAATATGTTTTTCAATTTCTCATATTTGGTTGGTCAAAATTTTTTCTCTAGGAAAATAAGTTCCTTAAAAATTAGGAAAATAACTTTTCAGATGGATATAGAAAAACAACTTTCATTAGTCTACTGGCTCGACTAACATGGATTCATGTTGGATGGGCTCAGTAAGGAGAGTAAAGCACTTCCTTCCAAGAAATTCTCCTTTCTCGGGACTCAAATTCAAAACGTTGCTCAAAGGAAAATAAAACAAAAACTAATAACGTAAATTTGCATTTCAAGCAAACCTCCCTTAATAAGTTAGAAATGGTATACTAAAACTTTTGCATGGGTTCTTCGTCTCTTCTTCGATCACGAAGAAAAGGAAATAACGTCATATACTTTCTCTCTTTTGATTTTTATGTTTCATTTCCTTTGGTTAAGGATGGAGGGATTCCAACTATCTGTATCTATTGGTGATTTAACACTTGTTGATAATTACTAACAATGGATCCCCATACGCATATATTATGGAATTTGTTTTTCTTTATGTAGGTTGTAACTTCAAATCTTTAACATGCATTGACGAGCTTAATAAGGATAGTTACATCTATAACTACACATATTAAAGGGGAAGCCTTGATAGATAACCTAGAGAAGATAACGTATGAGGTCAAGTTTGAACAGACACCAAAGGTGGTTCCATCTCCAAGGTAGTCACTGGCATTAGCTTTGGTTAAATCTTTTGTGTAACTTGCATGTTGGTTGGAAATATATAGAGTAATTTATGATGTTTCGAGTAAGATATGGTCCTTTCTAACGTTTGCATCAGATGGGGTTTCATGGTCCATGAACTCAATAATGATAATATGATCTATTCTGCATTACCCTTTTTACAACTTTTTTTGGCTTTCTTTTACTCTTCTAGATCTGCTAGCCTCTGTGCGTATACTATTATTTGGTTATCTAAGGGAAATTTCAAGAAAATTTGAATTCTCAAGCGGCAGTGTTAGATTCTTCTTGTCAAACCAAAGCAACAAGGCCTAGATATAGGCAAGTAGTACAATTTTTGGGGTTTTAATGTATAAAAAATGACGCAGGAAAATGTTTCTTAATTCTACCACTGCAAAACTAATGAAGGCTTTCGTCCAAGCATTCTCTTCATTCCTCATGCAAATATCAACTGCTATTAGTATTCTCAATGCACATATTCAGGTTCTAATGTATAACAGAAATTACACAGGAAAATGTTTCCTAATTCTGCAACAGATAAACTAATGCAAGCCTTCGTCCAAGTATTCGCTTCATTCCTCATACGAATATCAACTGCTATTAGGTTATCAATAAGCAGTTTGAACTTCGAAACAAAGCAACAGTTCTTGTGTTCAAATAAACCCAACTCAGTCGGAGACAAAAAGAGAACAGCAGCACCCGGATGAAATGCATAAGACATAACCAAGGTATTTGAACCCAAGACAGAATTGACTATATGGACAGATTTATTTTCGGATAAGGTTCAATACAACCGACCCAAACTAGTTTGAGATTTAGGCACAGCTAATATATGAAGTACAATTTTTGCAGTCGATAAACCACATTAGGAAACTGTTACACTGGGATGAACCTGAATATGTGCATTACCAAATACAATCAAACAGCTACTGCAGCCTTCTCTACTTCCAGCTTCTGAGAGGTTTCTTTCGCAGCAGCATTTTCTTTACCCTCTGATGCTTCCTTGTAAGCATCGGCATGAATACCAAGTGCAGCTCGACCAGATGGATCAAGATTCTTGGACCATGCTGCATTCCATTCTACTGCTTTCACAGTCCTACATGCCACACTTGGACCTCCTGGAACGGTTAACCTTGCAGCATTCTGCTCAAATAACAGTCAACGATACATGAGTTCTGGAACGAGATTAAAAAGTATAGAAACAACCAGTGAGTAAAATCCACCTTTGGGAAATATCGCTCAAAAATAATTCTATAATAGTAAGCTTCCTTTGCCGTTGGTGTTTCCTCCGGATAAACATAATTTGCATTTGCTAACATTGAATCAGAAACCTGGAACAAATGTATGAGAATAAGTCAATAGACACAGTGGGACAGCAAAGGCACTGAAGAAGAATGCGAATGGGGCGGGGGAGGGGGTGGTAGAACAGAACAACAAAAATCTCACCAGATTGTTTATGTAATCCTTCAAGCCATCAATCCAACTGTACCCGACTCCATCACTGAACTGCTCCTTCTGCCTATACAGGATGTGCTGGAAAGAAAAAAAGACGAGAGATGATTCCACTCAACAAATGATAACTTTTGAGAAATGAATTGTTTTATTGATATTTAACAGGCATACATGTTTTAGGATGTTTGCATATATGCCAATGCTTGCACATCTTATATGTCAGTTCTGTGCCTATACGCAAGTCACCTGGTTCATGCAAGATACATAATTCAACAAATTCGACCAAGGACTTATTGAAGAGAAGAAACAGACCTTCGGCAGATAAGGATTCTGCTCATCATCAGAATGCGTAGAACCCACTTCCCAATTCTTCCAATATCAGGCCTGACCTGTAATTTTTTGACAGAACTCCTTCAGCAAATTATACTGAGATCTTCTACAAATGCTTCATTTTGACTCATAACAGCTGACTGATATTCTAATTTTGAGGCCACGTCAGAAATAATGTTAATTTTCCTTAAACTACATTATGATGACGATATGGATGTGAATCCATCTTGAGCACATGTAAATTAACCATTGTAGTATCAGAGTGACTAGTGATTTGACTGTCGGGAACTTGTCAAAGACCTAAACGATTTTCTATTGCTTTACTTGCCAGACCTTCTCTAGCATGGATGAAAACAACATTAGACTCAGCAACTAGCTAGAGGAACCTCAAAAGAGCCACAAATAAATAAAATTGTGATAGTCACAATTCAAAGGCCCTTTCTATATATTCACAGGCTACAAAAAAAAAAAAAAAATAATAATAATAAAAAAATAATAATAATAATAATTAGTTCCTTTACCTAATTTACTCTGACATGGAGAAAACGTTTCAGACAAGAAAGAGATGCATTCTTCTGGAAGGGGTCACGGTAGATTACCATTTTCCACTCTGGGTCAATGCTCATGGCAACATTGATAAATTCTTCATCTAAAAACGGTACAGGAGCCTCAACACCCCATGATGAAGCAGCTTTATTGGCTCTCAAGCAATCATAAAGATGAAGAGCTTTAATCTGGATTTTACATCAAAACAACAATTAGAGTTACAAAAACATAAGTTAAAAGTAGAATTTAGTTACTTCCACTATGTCCTTTCCATAAAGAACAAAAATAAAATCACCTTTCTACAAGTTTCCTGGTGCAACTCCTCTTGGTTGGGTGCCTTTGTGGAATGATAAATAATGTAAATATGTAGTCATAGAATATTTTGTAAATTTTCTAATTTAAGTTAGTATATTTTGTATCCTATTAGGACATTGTAACTATGGTATATTTACCAATTTCATCAATGAGAATAATCACGGAATTAATCTCTTTCATAGTATCAGATACTAGGGTTTCTTTTCCTCCTCTTCCGCTGCCCTAATTTTTCCGTCGTCCTCTTCCTTCTTCTTTTTTTCCGTCCACCTTCTTGCTCTCCATCAATGGCAGACACCAAGTTCCATCCTGCTATGGCTGCCTCCAACATCAAGAATCACATTCCTATCGTTCTTGAGATGGAAACGGATCATTATTCGGCTTGGGTCGAATTATTCAAGCTTCATGCCCGGTCTCACCGTAACCTTTCCCACATTCTCCCGACCGGAAAGGAGAAGGTTCCTTCCACCGACGAAGACAAGGAGTTGTGGTCCACCTTGGATGCCATGGTACTTCAATGGGTGTATGCAACTATCTCCACTGACTTATTGCATACGATCATCGAAGAAGATCTATCAGCAAAGGAGGCCTGGGATCGCCTCCGTAATCTTTTTCAAGACAACAAAAACTCCCGTGCCGTTGCATTGGAACATGATTTCTCTCATGTCAAGTTGCGGGATTTTCCGAACGCTTCGGCGTATTGTCAACGACTCAAGACCTTGGCCGATCAACTCAAAAGCGTGGGGGCTCCGGTGACCGACAACCGCCTCGTTCTTCAAATGGTGGCTGGCCTCACCAAGGCGTACAAGAATGTGGGCACCTACATCCGGCAAAGTAAGCCTCTTCCATCATTCTCTGAATCTCGGTCAAGTCTGTGCCTTGAGGAAAAGGCGTTGGCTGAAATGCATGATGACTCGCCCACGGCTATGGTGGCTAATTCCCAACGTGAGTTTGATGACTCCACTACTATGGAAAATTCAGGTCGTGCTCACCATCATCGGGGCAAAAATAACCACAAAAATCGTGACTCTAGCGGCGGGAAAAATAACGGCGGTGGCTGTGGTTCTGGCGGCGGCAGTTCCAACCGTCGCCATGGTGGTCGTGCCTCAGGCGACCGGCAGCAGTCCCCCATGCAGCAGCAGTGGCAGCAGTCCTCTTCACCGTGGCCATGGGGGTGGATGCCGCAATGGGCTCCCCCTTGCCCGTATCCCACCCAGCAGTGGGCTCGGCCACAGCAGCAGTGGCAGCCGCAGCCACCTTCTTCTGGTGGCAGGTCGATGGCCCAACCTGGAATTTTGGGCTCGCGGCCACAGCAGCAGGCGTATGCAGCAGCAGGCCCAACGACGCAGTGGACTCCGACTGATATTGAGTCGGCCATGCACACGATGACGTTGAGCCAACCCGATCCAAATTGGTATATGGATACCGGCGCCACATCCCATATGACATCCACAAAAGGTACTCTCTCGTCTTATTTTAATTTGAGCAATCATAATACTGGCATTGTTGTTGGTGATGGTAAGTCAATTCCAATTCAAGGTTGTGGTCGTGCTAAATTGCCTCCCCTGAACCCTCCATTATTATTATTAAATAATGTCCTTCTTGCTCCAAAACTCATAAAGAATTTAATATCGGTTCGTAAGTTTACTACTGATAACTATGTAAGTGTTGAATTTGATCCTTATGGGTTTTCTGTGAAGGATTTCCGAACGGGGATGGCTCTCATGAGATGTAATAGTAGGGGTGCTCTTTATCCATTGTCCACCTTCAAACACCCCATCCATTCACCATCAACTTTTGCTGCCTTGTCTTCTACACGTTGGCATGATCGTTTGGCCCACCCGGGAGCTTCTATTTTGGATTTTCTTAGGCACAATAAAAGCATTGAATGTAATAGTTCTAGTTCATCTAGTATTTGTCATTCTTGCGTTCTTGGTAAACATGTTAAGTTGCCTTTTGCTAGTTCTATTTCCGAGACTTTATTTCCGTTTGACATTATTCATAGTGATTTGTGGACTTCTCCTATTTTAAGTTCTATGGGGCATCGTTATTATGTTTTGTTCTTGGATGATTTTACTAATTTTTTGTGGACTTTCCCTTTGGCTAGAAAATCTGATGTTTACTCAAAATTCATAGATTTTAAGTCTCATATCCTTACTCAATTTGAACGTCCTATCAAAAATGTCCAATGCGATAATGGGAAGGAATATGATAATGGTCAATTCGGAAAATTTTGTACATCCAATGGGATGTCTTTCCGTCTTTCCTGTCCTCATACATCCTCTCAAAATGGGAAAGCCGAAAGAAAAATCCGTTCAATAAATAATGTCATCCGAACTCTTCTTGCTCATGCCTCCATTCCTCCATTTTTTTGGCATCATGCATTGCAAATGGCGACTTATCTCCTTAATATTTTACCAAGCAAGTTGTTGGGTCACAAATCCCCTTTAGAAGTCCTTTATCAACGGAAACCATCTTATTCTCATCTCCGGGTCTTTGGGTGTTTATGTTATCCCCTTTTTCCGTCTACTACTATTCACAAGTTGCAACCTCGGTCAACTCCATGTGTCTTTTTGGGATATCCACCAAGCCATCGTGGCTACAAATGTTTTGATTTATCCTCCAATAAAATCATTATTTGTCGTCACGTGTTATTTGATGAGACTCAATTTCCGTTTTCTAAAATCCACACTTCCACTCCCACCACGTATGACTTCCTTGATGATGATTTTTCCCCTTATGTGATCCGTCATCTCGCCACCAGCCCCTCTCCACCGCAGCCGTGTCCCTCTCCCCCGCTGCCTAGTGGTTTTCCGCCTGGTCTGGGCCAGCTGCCCACGCCACCTTCGGCTGGGCAGCAACGTTTCCCTTCCTCTACGCTGGACCAGCCCGCACCTACGCCCAGCCAGCTTGCCAACAGCCCACAAAACTCTACCACTCCTCCTCCTATCCAGCAGCCCCCTACCCAAACGCGCATGGTCACTCGTAGTCAGCGCGGGATCTTTAAGCCCAAGCACCCATTTAATCTACATACGGCAGTTACCAGGTCTCCCATACCTCGTAATCCGTTGGATGCGCTACGTGACCCGAATTGGAAATTGGCCATGAATGATGAATATGATGCTCTTATTAAAAATAAGACGTGGGAGTTGGTACCCCGTCCACCTAATGTGAATGTTATTCGGTCTATGTGGATTTTTACTCATAAAGAAAAGTCTAATGGTGCTTTTGAGAGGCATAAAGCCCGTCTTGTAGGTGATGGAAAAACACAGCAGGTTGGCATTGATTGTGGTGAGACTTTCAGTCCGGTCGTAAAGCCAGCTACGATTCGCACTGTCTTGAGTCTAGCTCTCTCTAAGCATTGGCCCATTCATCAGTTGGATGTCAAAAATGCATTTCTTCATGGCGAGCTCAAGGAGACAGTATATATGCATCAGCCAATGGGTTTTTGAGACCCATCTCATCCCGATTATGTGTGCTTGTTGCGCAAGTCCTTATATGGGCTTAAACAAGCACCGAGAGCTTGGTATAAAAGATTTGCTGACTTTGTTTATTCCATTAGTTTTGTTAATAGCAGGTCCGACAACTCATTGTTCATCTACAGCAAAGGGCACGACTTAGCTTACATTTTACTATATGTGGGTCATAATATTCTTACTGCTTCTTCTGATACTCTCCGCTGTTCGATTATGGCCCTTCTTGGCTCAGAATTTGCAATGAAGGACCTAGGTCCTTTGAATTATTTTCTTGGCATTGCGGTGACCCGTCACAAGGGTGGTATGTTTCTTTCACAAAGAAGTTATGCTACGGAGATTATTGAGCGTGCAGGAATGTCATCGTGTAAGCCTTCTTCCACTCCGGTTGACACTAAGCCGAAGGTCAGTGCCGCTTCTGGCGATCTTTGTGAAGATCCCACTCATTTCCGGAGTCTTGCAGGTGCTCTTCAGTATCTAACCTTCACCAGAACGGATATTTCTTATGCCGTGCAGCAGATTTGTCTTCATATGCATGCTCCTCGAGATACGCATATGCTTGCTCTTAAACGGATTATTCGGTATATTCAGGGTACTCTTGATCATGGTTTGCATCTCTATCCATATTCAGTTACTGATTTGGTTTCGTATACTGATGTTGATTGGGGGGGATGTCCCGACACGCGACGTTCAACGTCGGGTTATTGCGTGTTTTTGGGAGACAATTTGATATCTTGGTCATCCAAACGCCAACCTACTCTTTCCCGCTCCAGTGCGGAAGCAGAATATAGGGGGGTTGCTAATGTTGTCTCTGAATCATGCTGGATACGTAACCTGCTCTTGGAGCTACATTGTCCGGTCCCTAAGGCTACTTTGGTTTATTGTGATAATGTCAGTGCCATTTACTTGTCTGGGAATCCAGTCCAACATCAGCGCACCAAGCACATTGAGATGGATATCCATTTTGTTCGTGAGAAGGTGGCGCGCGGCCACGTACGTGTCCTTCATGTTCCGTCCCGCTATCAGCTCGCCGATATTTTCACTAAAGGACTGCCGCAGGTCTTATTTGAGGATTTTCAGGACAGTCTCAGCGTTCGTAAACCTCCCGTTTCGACTGCGGGGGTGTGATAAATAATGTAAATATGTAGTCATAGAATATTTTGTAAATCTTCTAATTTAGGTTAGTATATTTTGTATCCTATTAGGACATTGTAACTATGGTATATTTACCAATTTCATCAATGAAAATAATCACGGAATTAATCTCTTTCAATCTAAATAACCACCAAAAATCTCATCAGAACCTTCACCACATAGAACCCTATTCACTGCCAAGGCTTTTATTTTCCGAGACATCAGAAACATAGGTGTACTGGCTCTTGTAGTGGTCACATCATATGTTTCAATGTGATATATCACTTCCTCCAATGCATCTATTCCTTCCTGGCAGTAGAAACAAAAGAAAACAATGTCAAAATAGTGATAGTTATGCACCTGAGGAATATTTAAAACGTTATAGGAAAGTAAACCTGAACTGTGATGTGGAGCTCATGATGACGAGTTCCAATATAGTCAGCTACCTCTCTGGCAGCTTTCAAATCAGGAGAACCCTGACGAAAAAGTAAACACTCACGTCAGATCTCCATTAGATGCCTGAAATTCCTCTAAACAAATTTCTGAATCAAAATAAAGTTCATTTATCTGCTTTCAAGCTTATATATTATATTTCTCTAGGAAACTAATGACAATACCACTGCAAAGCCAAAATGGATAGTCTGACACACGCTGTGTCTGCACTAAGGTCTGTTCAAACTGATATCAATAGCAAATGGCGAACAAGATCAACATTGGTACTCCACGCTAAGCTAATATAAGTACTAATAACTTTAGGTTAAGCTGAATGTGTAAACGCTATCTAAATTGTGTCTGCTTTTTCTCAATTGTGTTTAGGGCAATGACTGAAAAATCTTTAAAAGTCCTTCCTTAAAGTCACAGTGACATTAAGAAAGAGTTTCTGTCATTTTTAGGTTGACAAGGAGTAGACGTGCCCGAGCCCCCCTAGTCGAGGGACTAAGAACTAATGGATTCACATTTTGGTGGAAATTTTCCAAAATCCCAAGCAGAAAGCACGTGCATCTATTGCGTCCACTTTAAAGAAAAGGAATAATTTGCTAATGGGCTAATGTCGAGGGGTGAAGAATATAAAGAATGGAAGTTCAGAAACGTGAGACCATATAGCCTAGACGCAAAATTGTAAAAAGTTGCTTTGAAAGATGTCTATATCCCATGTGAATAAAAGATAACACCTCATACATTGAGGACAGCAAAAAACATTCATAGCTTTGATTTGATTCAAATAATGCGACCAAAACAAAATATTTCATCATATAATTGAATCAATAAATGTAAAAGATTTCTAGCATAAAAGAATTTATTGCAACTGTCTATTCTCAGACCAGTTGACTCCATTGTGAGTAAAGTCCTGGATTAACCCAATTCATAGTAGTACCAAAAGGAAGCTCTTAGTTGAAAAAGATGAATCCCTTTCTCGGTATTTCAAAATGGTAAATTGCTTTCCTGAAAAAAAATGAGGTGTCTTTTTAGACAAAAATTCTTCTTTTGAGTACATTTTGAAAAACTTCAAAAAATTAAAAGACAATGGAATTATGGTCCAATGTAGTATCACAAGTGACTTCCAGAACATAACAAGTTTGTATAAGGAACACCTTTACTACCTTCAGGCCTATGCAAAAGGTGTGCAACTGGGATCCCCACTGTTGGGCAGCAGCAATTTGTTTTCTTATCCAAATGCCACCTAGTCGCTAACTTTGATAGTACTTAATAGAGAAAGGAAATTTCTGATCAATTCTATTTCCAAATTTAACACAATTCATTTGAAGGAACCTTCATATGACACTTTTAAGACACCTTCCATTAACTTTCATATTCCTAATAATTTTGTTTTCCTTCACTAATTCCACTCATAGTCCATATCTTAGTTTCTAAGTTGTCAAAATGCAACTAGTTCCAGTGAGATTTTGCCTTGTATTATTTGTTTGACAACTTCAAAAAGTTAAAAGACAATGGAATTATAGTCCAATGTAGTATCACAAGTGACTTCCAGAACATAACAAATTTGTATAAGGAACACCTTTACTACCTTCAGGCCTATGCAAAAGGTGTGCAACTAGGATCCCCACTGTTGGGCAGCATCACTCGTCCAGACATAAGTTTCTGTGAATAAATTGTCTCAATTGATGCACTTCCCTTCTGAAGCACATTCGGAAAGCACTCAAACGAGTACTCAGGTATCTCCAAGGAACAATTCAGTTTGGTCTTCGCATACAAATTGATAATGATTTCAAGCTATATATGTACTCTGATGGTTGGCCATGGATGGTTTCAGACGAGGTAGGGGTAGACCGAAGAAGTATTGGAGAGAGGTAATTAGACACGACATGGCGCAACTACAGCTTACCGAGGACATGACCTTAGATAGGAGGGTTTGGAGGACCCAAATTAGGGTAGAAGGCTAGTAGATAGTCTCGTTTTCCGTTCTTATTAGTAGTCGCATTATCGCAATATAATTTCTTCTGCTCAGATTTCTGCTATTATCTGTTATTTCCTGTGCTTTGATTATCCTGTGTTATCTGTGTCGCTTGCATTATTTCATTTCATATCGCTTTGATTCTCTTAACCTTATCTGACTTCTTTTTATGCTTTTATTGAGCCGAGGGTCTTTCGGAAACAGTCGTCCTACCTTGGTAGGAGTAAGGTCTGCGTACACTCTACCCTCCCCACACCCCACGATGTGGGATTTCATTGGGTTGTTGTTGTTGTTGTTGTTGTATATGTACTCTGATGCGGATTAGGCTGGAGATGTGAGTGATCGAGCCTCCACTACTGGTTAAATATTGTTTTTTGGCCAAAGTCCTGTGAGCTGGTCATCTAGGAAACAAAAGACAATTGCTCGCTCATCAAGCGAAGAAGAGTATCGAGCGGTTGCAATTGCACTTGCTGAAACAAATTGGGTGACAAATGACAAATCTGCTAAAAGAACTACATGTTCCACTTGCACTAGCACCAACCATTTACTATGACAATGTTGGTGCAACTTATCTATGCGAAAATCCAGTATTCCATAGCTGCATGAACCACGTTGTTGTGGACTTTCACTTTGGTCGCAAGCAAATCCAGCAGAACCAAGTTCACATTGTTCATATTGATATTGTAGATCAACTCGCCGACGCTCTCACCAAATCTCTTCCAAGGATGGCCTTTGACAGGCATTTATTCAAGCTATGCGTTGTTACACACTGCCTACCTTGAGGGGAGCGTACTAAGCGCAAGTTTACCTTATTACTGATTACTATGCTTAGATTTTACTGTTTAATGCTTAGGTTGTTACTGGTTGACCACCTCAGTCGCTAGTTGTTAGGATTTAGTTGTTCCTTTATTCTTTCAATAAATCTCCTTATTCAAGGAGTTTGTTTAGCAAAGTAGTTTAGTTCTCCTCCTCTAGAGGAGTTAGTTTAGGGAAGTGGCTGTTCATTTTGCATTAAAAGCTGCAGTGATCCAATAAAGAGCATTCAGTTTTGTGCCTTTACACTTGTTCTTATATCGTGGGAAAGTGAAAAGTTAGGAAAAACTTAAAAATGCAGACACCACTAATCATGCTATGTTACAAGTAGAATACATAGGAGTTATAGTTTGGGAAAGCAAATCAGAATTTGACGTATCATTTAGAGAAGAAATGAAAACGAAGCTTTAAAACTAGTTAGTCTATCTGTCAATCAAGCCAAGATAAAACACCATCGAAGGTTGGAGAATCACACTCAAAAGTATAACCAATTATGCATCGTTACAGAAAAGTAGGCCTAGAAATTATAATAAAGCATCACATCTAGCTTGCTGAAAAGGATGACAGTGAATAAAAGAACATAGAGAATAGAGATGCCTCATTTAGCATGTCACAAACTGCATTAGCACAAGATAAGTAAGCCCATACTAATCTGATCAACATTAATCCTTCACTTCAAGACAAACATCTATGCATCTCGCAAGGAGTTCTCCAAAGTCGAATCATCAATCCAAATATAAAAAAAAATATCCTATTTGTTCATCACTATAGAGACCAGTAGTAGACCTCTGTCAAAATTATTATAAAAGTGAAAGCCTATCCCTCCAAACCCCTTCTTTAATTCTCTGCTTTGATAAATTGCCCAATTTTATCCAGTTTTAACAAGCAAGCAGTAGATTTTCAAAAGGTAAACTCCCATCCAGCAAAGAATCCTAAGTCTACAGTCTGCCCCCTGCTGGTGGTTCATTCTCCCTCTGATCGAATGCACAAGTATAATACAGGATTTATTTCATTTTTGGCCCGACAACCAAAATTAGTTACGGGCGCTAGCCAAAATATACAAAACCTATACACTGATTATGTATATTTATGTATATTGTGTGTATACAGTACGAGTATTATATGTATATTTATACTTAATGTACAAAACATATACATTTATTGGCTATTATTCTTTTGAGCGGTCCAAAAATGTAATTATCCCATTGCAATATACCATCAAAGAGGAATTTACGCTTTCCTGTACTAACAGCTGTTTTCCTTTTTCCTTTCTGTAAATGAGGCTAAAAACTGCTAAAAGTTAAGTCCATTGGAAAAAACATAGGAAATTCTCCATTTAACAAAAAAAGAAAAAAACTTCATTAGCAATTTATGATCTCAATTCATTTAACGGCTCATCAAGTTAATCCATTCTTTCCTCATGGACACCCCTGTAACTTCCATTTTCATACACGACTCAATGCAATTACAGTATCTAATCCACATTTCACTCTTCTCTTCAAAAACATCGAATAACAGAACAAATATATAAGAACAAATAAAACCAATTCAATAAACAGAAAAAAAACAAAAAAAACAAATATATGTCATTTTTATTTCAAAAAGGAAAAAAAGGGAAAATTACAGTCAAATACCATTCCGCTATCTTGTTTACAAAATATGTGCACACCGTATAAGTAGTGTATAGTTTATACTAGATATACATACATCTATATAATTACATATACTGTACATACCTATACATATGTATACATACTTACACATATAATATACATACCTAAACATATAATATACATACTTATACACTACCTATACAATTGAAGTGTATAGGGGCAGACGGGCACTATATACTCCAGCCATGTTTGGTAAACTAGATGGCAGAAGGGCCCGGGAAAAAAAAAAGAAAAAGAAAAAACTCAATCACTACCAACATTCATAAATATGAAAATAATAGCCTGAAACCACTTTGTTACTGGAGGGGATCCTATCCCACAGAGCATTGCCGCAACACTTCTTTTCAAAACCTAATTAAAGCATTTACACTCAAAAGAATATAATGTACAAAAATAAAAAGATGTAGTAATTAACCTTCTAGATAGTTCCACACATTATGTGACTCTCTGGAACGGCAAATGATAGTCATAACATCAACTCATCAAGGGTTTGTTATATACTTCAAAAAGTTAGATTGATCTATTAAATTTGAATATTTTTGTATTTAAGTACATTATAAGAGTACCGTTAAAGTAAGTTATCTTAAGCAAAGAATTTATAATTATTATCTCGTATTCTCTATCCCCCTAAATTAGCCTCTAATTAGATTCTACTTTATGCATTTGTACTAATTAAATTATCTAAGTGAAAACATATGTGATAAAAGAAAGATTATAAAAAAGTTATACCTGAAAGAGAAAATTTACTCCTATAAAAGAATTGCTAATTGGTCCACAGACAAATTTCAGCATTGCTTTTTCTATTATAGAAGATTACTACTCTTGACTTGTCAGCTACATCAGCCTAATTCTAACCAACAATGTGGTGGATGGATATAATTTTGTCACTCTTAATCAGATGTCTTGAGTTCAAGCCTTAGTTATGAAGGATATAGAAAAAAATTAGGGAGCACTTCTTCCTTGAATGAGGTCTCACACGGCGCGAATCCGGATTGAATGAGCCCCAATACAAATACCGTACACTGAAGAAAATTTAAAAATAAAATAAAATAAAACTTAATGCTATAACCCTACCTTTCTTCTAACACTTTGGGCCTCATATATCACTTTTTTCATTTTTCTTTTTTCTTTTAGTCTTTGTTGAAGCATGAACTTTACATTTTATTTTTCTTTTTCTTTTGTCTCTTTGCTCAACAGAGGATTGACATTCATTAGTACCATGCGAATACTAATCAAGAGAATAATATTTTAGTTTGAGAATTTTTTGTAATGAATTGTAGCTCACTTAAAAATCAAGAGTGCTTAAAAAGCTATTATCCTATTGATGATCTGATATAGAGGTATGTCATTAAAGTTGACTGAAAAAATATTAATGAAAGAAAATGTAGCTCTGATCGTAGAGTATGGTGTTGTTAGACGGTGAAATTGCATGCATTAAATAAGGTATTAACTGAAAATAATGTGATCTTAAATCTTAATTAAGTGCTAAATAGAAATATGTGTGTGGCCAAGCTGAGGACTAATTGACGGATATTTTCGGACAACATCATAACACTAACAAGAGTTTATTGGAAAATGCACAGGAGATAACACAACACTTACTAGAGAATTGTGTTTAGAAGGTAGTGTAGCTTTGATAAAGTGCGTAGTGTTATTTGACAACAAAATGGCACTGATAAGTTGCAAAATGGATAGAAGTACCGGTGGACAACGACATGCCTTTTCAAAAAAGAACTCTTTTATAATGTAATTATAAAAAATATATTAACTCAAAATATTTCTCGCTCGACGACTTAAGGTTGACATGAGACAGAGTACAGACTATATACTTTTGGATGCAGTCACCTTTCTGGACATCAATATGATCAATAATTGATTGAATGCTTATTGAAAACATATTGTCGGTAGTTATATAGTTGTATTTAATTGTTATTTACCAATTAATAATGAAGGATAAACTTGTCATTGTAGGTGGATAATAAGGGATACAAAGGTTGGTTTGTATACTCCTTAGATTCATTCAATTTGTTGATAATAAACTCTCTCTCGCTCTCTTCTACACTTGACTGAATTTCCCTTATTGTCTAAATGTTCAGAAGTTATTCTTGCATTCTTAGCTTTTACAGAATTGTTCTTAATTGATTAAGCACATAAAATTGGTATCAGAGGCATTCGATACTTTGATAGCAATGGCTACCATCAAAGATGATATCTGCTATGAAGAACTCAGACAAGATCTTGACGATATCAAGAAATTCATAATTGACACAGCTCGAAGGCATGGTGAGATCTTGGAGGAGATAAAGAGCATGCTGGTATCATATTAACAGTAACAAAATCGCATGTCGGTGGTGAATTTTCAAATACTAGCAGCAAGTTGAATTCACGGCCATGGTGCATAATTATACCCTCTACTTGCTAACAACCACAAAATGGGGAATGATGTTCAGCAGAATCATGCTCTTAATTATTTGACTCTCATTATTTGAATCTCGCCATGTGAATAAAATAAAGAAAGTATTTAATATTTATGATGAAATGAAACTGAGAAAGTATTTAATTTGTTGATACTTTTATTTCATATATATTTATATACATTTTCTTAATAGAAACATTTTGATGGTGTTAGTGAGATAAGGATAACCATGACGTTTTATTGGAGTATCAATTTTGAAAAGTTTAATTTGAGTATTGCTGCAAATGTTCCAAGGAAACAAATACTGAAACCACATGAAAGACAAACGATTGAAATATATGGAGAAAAGACAAACGATTCAAAAAACTATATAGAGAAAGAAATTATGTGATTCCCTCCCTGCCTCAACCTAAACGTTTGGCAGAATTTGTACACAGTTAATAGGTGCTCTTCACAAGTCGCACCACTTTTTCAACTTAGAACATCTTAAGAAATGAATAATTTTTTAATCCACATTCGAAATTACTCACGTTTGGTCTATCGCTCAATTGTGTTCATACTAGTGCAAATTTATTGCAAAATAAACAGATAAATTTTTTTCCATTTGTTAAATAATGAGTGGCGACTGACACAATTTTTGTTTTATGTGCCATGAGACCTAACATAAAAAAATTCGTTTTCTCTTATATTTTCATAATCTTCACAGTGGAAGTAGAATGTGTCATTGATGGAACAAAAATTAATGTCATTGCCTTGATAGATTATTTTTGGAGCAATTTCGTTTAGCCTTCCAATCTCCCATTTTTCAAGGTGATTGGCGTTTTCTCCCATGTTTAGAGTCGGCACTCCCTGTTCAAGATATTTTTACTATGTGGACTTTTCATGATAAGTGTTTATGTTTCTACTAGATTAGATTTGCACGGGCGCAATAATTTTGACACCAATATTTTCTTTTGTTTTTTCGTTCAATATTCCGTACCCGTCTTGCACTCGATTAATTTGTATTTGTGTTAAAAAATCTAACTGTTAAGGTAAAACACTTTCTACTAAAAGCGATTTTATATCCAGGGCTCAAACTTAGTTAATAATGAAAAATACTTGTTATTTTATTACAACCTTTGATAGTTTTTTGCCGTCAAATATTGTCTTTTCTTCTCCTTTTGTTTATTTTTTCACATAGACCTTCTCAAAAAAAATAAAAAAAATACACAGACGAATTTCATGAACATATAGTCAATTGATACACCGAAGCATGACATTTTATCAATCATAGATTTGTCTATTACACTAAAAATTTACCTATGACAATATTAATATGAAGGTAGTGGTCTTAGTGATAACAAAATAGGCACAATATAATTGGTTCAGAAGTCTCACAACAGATTTCATAGGTCACTTATTGATTTATTTGTGACATCTTCTTATAAAAACGAAGTTATACTTCTTTCTATCATTTAAATTTTATCGAAATAGTCGAATGAACATTTTCGTGAAAATTATCAACAGCTAAAGTTAAATAAATCTTCACTTTTAATGCTCTTGTTGCTTATTTCATTGTGTCGTAAAAAGATTAAATGCGAGTTTATCAAAGTTAGAAGAACGAATATTCTAATTTTCTATGCACATGCGGTACTTTGCTTTTTTATAACAAGGAAAGTTATACACTTGTAATTTCTAAAGTTTTTTAGTCATTCATCTTAAATTTTTATTTGCTCAAAATCTCAAATCTTGTACTGCAACTAATTGTTAGATTTTCAAAATAGAGTTTTTTTTGTTATATTGCTGCGATTATTATTATTATTATTATTATTATTATTATTATTATTATTATTATATAAAATTGTAATTATTTGAAGTACGCACTAAAAAGAATGAGAGTAAGACACTTAAAGAATATAAATTAATCCTCCGTAGGAAAGAAATAAAAATAAAAAGTTTATAAAACTTGCATTATAATTTTAAACTACAAAATTTATACATTTTCTTAAAAGTTGCGAAGAGAATGTACGTTTTTACTTACCTTTTGATATTTTATTAACAAGTTTCTCACATTCTACATTATGATAATATCAAAAAACTCTATTATACTTCATGTGCTAATCTTTTTGGATTTTTATTTTCAAAATTATTGATCAATTCTATTAAAATATAAATTACTCTTTCGGAAGATAATCTGAGTTTAGTTCAAACTCATTATCATATTACAGAAGTGAAGCTCGTTCACTCTCTATTTTCTAGCTAGGCTTCTTTATCTTGTAAGGACTATGAAGTCCATAGAGTGTTTTGTTTATTGTTATTTTTTAAGTCAAAAAATCATTTTTCTAGTAATTAGGTGAAATCATTTTAGCCACCTATTTTATTTCAAATACGCAATTACAGTAATAAGTTTTTACAAATTGTTTAATAAATATGTTGAATTTAATTCTCTTATCAAATTAACATTCTTTGTTCTGTCATACATTTAAAATTAATCCGAGCAAATAGAGAAATTATAGATTCCTACAATTTTGAGGTGGGTTCGAATTAAATATTAAAAATAACATATTATCTTCTCAACCCAATTTATGTGACACTCTTCGTTTTTTCGAGAAATAATTTGACTAATATTTGAAGCTATAATTTGGATTAGATCAACTTAATATTTATAAATTGCAAATTAAATATTCAAAAATTACATGAAAAATATTATAAGTTGTTCTTCTCATGTCAATATAATAAAAGATACATTTTGAAATATTAATCAAAGTTTAAGTAGTTTGAATTAAATTGCGATAGAAAACTAAATTTGTCAATAATGCAACAGTGAAATAAATTTAGCCTAAAATTAATGGAATGTGGATATGAAAACTCCAATGATATGTCAGATGTTGAACTATGCAGTATGCAAGACGAAGGCCTAGCATTTAAGAGGACTTTTCACTGCTTAAAAGTATAGCTAATTTTCCTAGATATTGACTCTACAACATAAAAAATAAAAAATAAAAAAATAAAACCTTCACTGCAGAATGTACGGATGTTATATTCTAGATATTTAGCTGGAATGAATTTTATGTGAATGGACTTAATTACCCTTGATCGTCCAAGGCTTCACCTTTCGATATAATAAAAATTCCATAATATTGCTACTTTCTATGCTACCTATTTTATGTTATGCTACCTTTTACCTTATGTGGTCTTTTTATGAGAAGTTTTTGCTTTTCATTTATCATTTGTCGAAGAATACGTTGTAACTCCCATTTGCTGTGTCGTGATTGAGACCTAGAGGTGTTGTAATATGCTTCAAGGAAGGAATTAAGGTGTATAGGGTAAAATGGGAGGGAAAAAAAAAAAGGTGTATAGGGTTTCTATCCACATGTCGAAACATCATTGTCCTTCCCCACGCCACGTTTGAAACACGTTTTCTCCTCAGAATTAGAGAATTATGTCTCAGTTCATGATAGACTCTAGATACATGTCATTAATTCTATATTATCTTAATCAATCATGTTTCTGTTATTTGTAGTCATGAATATCAATTCGATTACCATGAATCTATTCGTAATCCACGAATACTCATGTTTTGAATTCCATGAATTCTCAGTTACAATTACTCTACTCCATGCATGCCATATTATGTTTACAAGTCATGTAATACAAATCATGGGCTATTCAGCCAACCATGTTCATGTTCATATTTTGGGAGTTGCACAGATTACCGAGAAAGTTTAATACCTGAAACTACATATGTCAGCGTAGGATAAGGATCACTCCGCCCAGTTAGGACGATTCCTTCATGTTTCTTATTTCGGGATATTTTATGGATCCATTCATGTCATGCTCATGTCTCGTACCCGAACAAGGTATGAGATGGCTTAGCTGATCAGGCAGAGATCAGACGCCACGTGCTCACGTGGTGGTTACATGTCGGTTATACTAAGGCTCTCCCACTAAAAATGTTTTACTCATGTTATACTATAATTTCATACCAAGCTATACTCATGTTCATGTCTGCTTACAGTTTCAGTTGCAGTTTCAATCTCTATTATTTCATGTGTCATGTTTATCCATTCAGTTGCTTTACATACAAGTGCAATTCAAATGTACTTACGTTCCTTTTACCCGGGGCCTACATTTCACGATGCATGCATTGATTTACAAGACGACGAATCTGTGAGTGTCGTGTTACGCCCAAGTCATGGTTCAGGGTGTGAAAAGTTGCCTCCTTTATAAAGCTTTACTTGAAATCTTCGCTGTTTCTACGAAAATATTGATGGATAATAACATGGCTATGATCGAAGAGTAATGTATTGTTAGAGGGTGATATCACATGCACTAACAAAGCATAAACTGAAATATTGTGATCTTAATGAAGTGCTAAATAAAAATATCTTATTTGGCAGTAACATGTGTGTGACACTAATTTACATTATATTGCTGGACAACGTTATGACACTAACAAGAGCTGATTGGGAAATGCGCTAGAGAAAACACAACACTTACTGGAGAATCGGGCTTAGAAAGTGGTATACCTTTGATAAAGGATGTATGTGTTACTTGACAACAAGATGACATTGATGAGGCGTAAATTGGATAGAAGTACCATTAGACAACGACATGCCTTTAAAAAAATTAAACAAAAGCACTTCAGTTTCGAAGTCTTTAACCGTTATGGAAGACACCTTGTCTGTTGAAGATGACACCTTGTCCTTTTCGAAGTCCTCTTCAACAAAACGACACCGTAACCTCAGTACAGTTGCCTCCTCATTTTTCTATATATATCTCATTTTCATTATCTCAGTGTCTCATTCGCAGCTATAATTAGTGATATCTTAATTTTTTTTCTTTCTTCTTGTGCTTTTCTAGGAGAGTGGACTAAGTTTTTGTAGCTAATGATCAATTAGAGAGGACGATTCTTATTGTTATAAAACTACTAATATTTATAGGATAAATATAGGTCTACTTTAGTAGCAGTTATAAGTCGGTACGTAAATTAAAACATGGTACATTAAGTGATGTTTTTCAGTATGAAGTAACAAAACACTACAAAAATATGGGTAATTTGCGGAGGTTGAAAGTTGCAATTCGCGGAGATTTTAATCTCCGCTAGTTCCTAAAAGAAGCTAAAACCTCCGCTAATTGCAACTTTTAACCTTCACAAATCACTCATTTTTCTGTAGTGAAATAAAGTTTTTAATTTTTTTCTTAATTAAGTTACAAAGATGTTTCTTATTAAAAACTTAAGCCAAAAATTTTGATTATTAAAATGAAGTTCTTGTTACAACTCTTATAGCATAAAAACGATGTCTCTAATTACCAGTGTCGGCTTTAGGGTGAGGCTGATAAAGTAAACGCATTAAGTTTACAAATTAATTTTTGAAAAAAATGAGAATTTTAAAGTAAAAAGTATAATTTTTAATTCAAAAATAAAAGTAGACTTTAAAATAGATATGAACAATTCGAAGCATACGAAAAAATTATAACTAGTGATAATCAAAAACCGGTTGGTTAAAACAACGATATGTACTTTTCATGCACGAGAAATCATACTGGTCATATTCCAACTAAAATTATTTCATATGATGCACGTGTGGCGCACGAGATGCACGTGCATGAGCTAGTTTTATTTAATATACTTGAGATCACTTGTTAAGATTTTGCTTTTGGCCACCAATTTTATTGAACCGCCCCTGCTAATCACTTGTCTTTTTTCTTTAACTTTAACGAATATTCTCTTTTCTACTTTAAGCATTTAAAACTTTATTGTCACTAATTCATATTCGCAAACCATGTCTAATCACTTGTAATTTGCAATTATCTAGGTTCAAATCTTTTAAAAATGGATACTAATGTTATTTTGAAACGAAAACTAATTAATCCAAAAAATAAGTACCTTTTGAAATTCAATTTGAAGATTCCTTCCTAAAACAAAGTAAAAATGCCTTTAACCAGTATAGAAGACTTCTTGTCAGTTTAAAAGTCTCATCAATAAAGACATTGCAAAAAAGAACTCAATTGCCTCCTCATTTTCCTGTATACATCCCATTTTCTGTTATCTCATTCACAATCATAATTAGTGATCTGTTAATTTCTTTTTCTTCTTCTTCTTCTTATGTTTTCGTAGGAGAGTGGACTAAGTTTTTGTAGCTAATGATCGATCAAGAAGGACGATTCTTATTGTTATAAAACTACTACAATTTATCAGGTAGGTATAGGTCTTTTTTAGTAGCAGTTATAGGTTGGTACGTAAATTAAAACATGGTACATGAAGTGAGGTTTTTTCAGTATGAAGTAACAAAATAAAGTCTTAATAATTTTTCTTAATTAAGTTACAAAGACGAGTCAGATTAAAAACTTAAGCCAAAATTTTTTATTATTAAAATTAAGTTCTTGTTTAACTCTTGTAGCATAAAAAGGATGTCTCTAATCACCAGTGTCAGCTTTAGGGTGAAGCTAATAAAAAGGAAATGCCTTAGGTTTATAAATTAGTTTTTGAAAAAAAATGAGTATTTTAAAGTAAAAAGTATAATTTTTTAATTCAAAAATAAATGTAGACTTTAAAATAGATTTGAACAATTCGAAGCACATGAAAAAATTATGACTAGTGATATCCAAAAATCGGTTGGTAAAATAACGATGTGTACTTTTCATACACTGGAAATCATACTGGCCATATTCCAACAAAAATTATTTCATCGGATGCACATGCGGCGCACTGGATGCACGAGCGGCACACGAGATGCATGTGCGGCGCAAGAGATTCGCGTGCATGAGCTTGTTTTATTGAATATACTTGAGTTGTTAAGAATTTGCTTGAGGCCACCAATTTTATTTAGCCGCCCCTGCTAATCACTTATCTTTTTTCTTTACTTTTAATGAATATAGTCATTAATTCTCTTTTCTACATTAAGCAATTTAAAATTTTATTGTTACTAATTCATATTCGCAAACCATTTCTAATCACTTGTAAATTGCAATTGCCTAGGTTCAAATCCTTTAAAAAGGGATACTAATGTTATTTTGAAACAAAAACTAATTAAATCCAAAAAAATAAGTACCTTTGAAATTCAATTTGAAGATTCCTTCCTTAAACAAAGAGAAAAAAAAGCCTCTAACCATTATAGAAGACTTCTTATCAGTTTAAAAGTCTCTTCAATAAAACAACATCGTTAAAAGAATACAGTTGCCTCCTCATTTTCCTGTATACATCCCATTTTTCGTTATATCACCCGCAGCCATAATTAGTGATCTCTTAATTTCTTTTTTCTTCTTCTTGTGTTTTCGTAAGAGAGTGGACTAAGTTTTTGTAGCTAATGATCGATTAGGGAGGATGATTCTTATTGTTATAAACTACTACAATTTATAGGGTAGGTATAGGTCTTTTTTTGTAGCAACTATAGGTCGGTACGAAAATTAAAACATGGTTTATGAAGTGAGGATTTTTCAATATGAAGTAAAAAAATAAAGTTTTTAAAAGTTTTCTTAATTAAGTTACAAAGACGATTCAAATTAAAAACTTAAGCCAAAAAAATTCATTATTAAAATTAAGTTCTCGTACAACTCTTGTAGCATAAAAACGATGTCTCTAATCATCAGTGTCAGGCCAGCTTTAGGGTGAAGCTGATAAAGCAAACGCTTTAGGTTTATAACTTAGTTTTTGAAAAAAATGAGTATTTTAAAGTATAAATTAAAGTATAATTTTTTTAATTCAAAAATAACAGTAGACTTTAAAATAGATTTGAACAACTCGAAGCATATGAAAAAATTATGACTAGTGATATCCACAAACCGGTTGGTAAAACAACAATTTGTACTTTTCATGCACGAAAAATCATACTGGCCATATTCCAACTAAAATTATTCATAGGATGCACGTGCGGCCCACGAGATGCACGTGCGGCGCACAAGATGCACGTCCATGAGCATGTTTTATTGAATATACTTGAGACCACTTGTTAAGATTTTGCTTTAGGCCACCAATTTTATTGAGCTGCTCTTGCTAATCACTTGTCTTTTTTCTTTAATTTTAACGAATATTCTTTTTCTACTTTTAGCATTTAAAAATTTATTGTCACTAATTCATTTTCGCAAACCATGTCTAATTACTTGTAATTTGCAATTTCCTAAGTTCAAATCTTTTAAAGAGGGATACTAATGTTATTTTGAAACAAAAATTAATTAAATCCAAAAAATAAGTACCTTTTGAAATTCAATTTAAAGATTCCTTCCTTAAACAAAGAAAAAAAAAGGCTCTAACCATTATAGAAGACTTCTTGTCACTTTAAAAGTCTCATCTATAAAACAACGTCGTTAAAAGAACACAGTTGCCTCCTCATTCTCCTGTATACATCCCATTTTCCGTTATCTCATTCGCAGCCATAATTAGTGATCTCTTAATTTCTTTTTATTTTTCTTCTTCTTGTGTTTTCCTAATAGAGTGAACTAAGTTTTTGTAGCTAATTATCGATTAGGGAGGACGATTCTTATTGTTATAAAACTACTACAATTTATCGGGTAGGTATAGGTATTTTTTAGTAGCAGTTATAGGTCGATACGTAAATTTAGTAGCAGTTATAGGTCGATACGTAAATTTTTGCAATTGCCGGTTCAAATCTTTTAAAAAGGGATACTAATGTTATTTTGAAACGAAAACTAATTAAATCCAAAAAATAAGTACCTTTTGAAATTCAATTTGAAGATTCCTTCCTAAAACAAAGAAAAAAAAATCTCTAACCATTATAGAAGACTTCTTGTCAGTTTAAAAGTCACTTCAATAAAACGACGTCGTTAAAAGAACTCAGTTGCTTATATACATCTCATTTTCTGGTATCTCATTCGCAGCCATAATTAGTGATCTCTTAATTTCTTTTTCTTCTTCTTGTGTTTTCCTAGGAGAGTGGACTAAATTTTTGGAGCTAATGATCGATGAGGGAGGACGATTCTTATTGTTAAAAAACTACTACAATTTATAGGGTAGGTATAGGTCTTTTTTAGTAGCAGTTATAGGTCGGTACGTAAATTTTAACATGCTACAGGATGTGAGGTTTTTTCAGTATGAAGTAACAAAATAAAGTCTTTAAAAGTTTTCTTAATTAAGTTACAAAGACGATTCAGATTAAAAACATAAGCCAAATTTTTTGATTATTAAAATTAAGTTCTTGTACAGCTGTTGTAGCATAAAAACGATGTCTCTAATCACCAGTGCCCGCTTTAGGGTGAAGCTAATAAAGCAAACGGCTTAGGTTTATTACTTAGTTTTTGAAAAAAATTAGTATTTTAAATTATAAAGTATAATTTTTTAATTCAAAAATAAATGTAGACTTTAAAATAGATTTGAACAATTCGGCATATGAAAAAATTATTACTAGTGATATCCAAAAACCGGTTGGTAAAACAACGATGTATACTTTTCATGCACGAGAAATCATTGATAAGTTGATATTTTACCAAATTATTTCTTCTTTAATCTTAGATTGTTGTTATGTTTTGATTGAGAAAATAGTGTTTTTATTGTCGTTTACTTCTATTTTGCAGGTTTATGTGATTTAGAAGTGATCGGGAAGAAACCAAGTGAAAAAGAGACAAAAAGGAGCCTAATTGAAGAAAATGAAAAAAGTGGCTAAAACTGCAAAAAAAAAAAAAGGGTCAGAATTGAAATATGAAAGTTTGGGGCTGTTTTGGTCATATTTTGATTTGGAAAATTGTGGAACTACAAAAGGAAGGCTTGGAGGAAATTTCTCATATCTTTGGCCATTTTTACAAGACTTGGAAACTAAGGTTCATCAACCACACCATTAGATGAGAAAATTGGAGCACTTTAATGATAAATTTCTTAACCTTTTCTTCAATTCCTTGCTTTGTATTGTATATCGAAGTGTGTAGAATTTTATTCCATCACTTTAATCTTGTTTATGAAAATTTTCATTTGCAAAGTTGGATGAAATCTCTTGTTATGCTTATGATGTTTATCTCTAATGAAGTGGGTCATTGTTTCTTTACTTAATCTTGTCACACTCCTTTTTCGCGCCCCGAAGGACACGTGTTTTTTATTATTAAAAGGGTTGTTCCATTTGAAGTGACGATTTTGAATAGGGATTATTTATTTACAGAGTTGCCACTTGGAATTGAGTTTTGGTGTTCCAAGTCACCTTATTGAATCCCTAATCAAAAGGAAATGACTCTTTTATATTTTGTCTGCGAAAACAAAAGACCGGGTAAGGAATCCTGTTGACCAGTGAGAAGGTATTAGGCATTCCCCGAGTCCCGT
This sequence comes from Lycium barbarum, assembly GCF_019175385.1. Taxonomy (NCBI): domain Eukaryota; kingdom Viridiplantae; phylum Streptophyta; class Magnoliopsida; order Solanales; family Solanaceae; genus Lycium; species Lycium barbarum. The sequence goes on from NC_083341.1 coordinate 13,947,938, forward strand.
GGTTCTAGCATGGTCGCTTTTATTGGCTTATACTCGGTTATAATTAATTCTCGGATAAATGAAATGTTTTAATTGTTTAAACTTAGGAGCGTGCATGCATATAAGATTTTTCATTAATTATATTATTAAAGTGTCAAGGAGCGGGATGGCCCACATGAATTTTCTTTAATTATATGCATTTAACCAAGGAACGGGTCTGTCCATATGATCAACACAATTATTATTAAAGGGTCAAGGAGCGGGATGACCCATATGACTTTTCTTTAATTATGTGCATTGAACCAAGGAACGGGTCTGTCCACATGGTCAACATAGTTATTATTAGAGTATTAAGGAACGGAATGACCCACATGACTTTTCTTTAATTATATGCATTTATGTATTTGGCGGTTTCGACGGCAAAAGCGGCAGCTTTTGAACGCATGTATGCTGAACTAGAAGAGAAAGGAGGGGACCAGAAATTGTTCAGGCTAGCCAAGGCGAGGGAGAGAAAGGCACGTGATGTGGATCAAGTAAAGTGCATCAAGGACGAGCATGGCAAAGTATTGGTAGAGGAGACTCTCATTAGACGGAGATGGCAGTCATACTTCTACAAACTCTTGAATGAAGAAGGGGACAGAGACATTGTGTTGGGAGATTTAGAACATACAGGAAGGCGGCGTGATTTTGGGTATTGTACGAGTATTAAGGTTGAGGAGGTTAGTGGTGCTGTTCGTAGGATGCGTAGGGGAAGAGCGATCGGACCTGACGGGATTCCTGGGGAATTTTCGAAGAGCGCGGGGCCGGCAGGTTTGGAGTGGCTGACTAGGTTGTTTAATGTCATCTTTAAGACGGCATTGATGCCCGAAGAATGGAGGGCGGGTGTAATGATCCCTCTGTACAAGAATAAGGGAGATATCCAGAGTTGTAACAACTATAGAGGTATCAAACTGCTAAGCCATACTATGAAAGTGTGGGAAAGGGTGGTGGAGATGAGGGTGAGGAGAGGTGTGTCTATTTCAGAGAATCAGTTCGGATTCATGCCGGGACGCTCAACTACAGAAGCCATCCATCTTGTGAGAAGGTTGGTGGAGCAGTATAGGGAGAGGAAGAGAGACTTACACATGGTATTCATCGACCTAGAAAAGGCTTATGACAAAGTTCCAAGAGAGATCCTATGGAAATGCTTAGAGGCTAAAAGTGTACCTGTGGCATACATTAGGGTGATCAAGGACATGTATGAGGGAGCCAAAACTAAAGTAAAGATAGTAGGAGGAGACTCAAAGCACTTTCCAGTTGTGATGGGGTTGCATCAGGGATCAACTCTTAGTCCGTTTCTATTTGCCTTAGTGATGGATGGATTGACATGGCAAATTCAAGGTGAGGTGCCATGGTGTATGCTTTTCGCGGACGACATAGTCCTGATTGACGAGACTCGTAGTGGAGTTAACGCTAAGCTGGAGGGTTGGAGACATACTCTGGAGGCTAAAGGGTTTAAGCTGAGTAGGACCAAGCCAGAGTACTTGGAGTGTAAGTTCAGTGAAGCACCTCAAGAGGCTGGCGTGGAAGTGAGGCTTGGTACCCAGGCCATCCAGAAGAAAAGTAGTTTTAAGTACCTTGGGTCTATTGTGCAAGGCAGCGGGGAGATTGACGATGATGTCACACATCGTATTGGGGCAGGGTGGATGAAATTGAGGCTTGCTTCCGGAGTGCTATGTGACAAGAAGGTGCCACCAAAACTTAAGGGCAAGTTCTACAAAGCGGTGGTTAGACCGACTATGTTGTATGGGGCGGAGTGCTGGCCAGTTAAGATCTCTCACGTTCAAAAGATGAAAGTTGCCGAGATGAGAATGTTGAGATGGATGTGTGGCCACACCAGGAGTGACAGGATTAGGAATGAGGATATTCGGGTTAAGGTGGGGGTGGCCTCGGTGGAAGACAAGATGCGAGAAGAGAGATTGAGATGGTTTGGGCATGTGAAGAGGAGAGACACAGATGCCCCAGTGCGGAGGTGTGAGAGGTTGGCCATGGATGGTTTCAGACGAGGTAGGGGTAGGCCGAAGAAGTATTGGGGAGAGGTAATTAGACACGACATGACGCAATTACAGCTTACCGAGGACATGACCTTAGATAGAAGGGTTTGGAGGACCCAAATTAGGGTAGAAGGCTAGTAGATAGTCTCGTTATCCGTTCTTATTAGTAGTCGCAGTATCGCAATATAATTTCCTGTGCTCCGATTTATGCTATTATTTGCTATTTCGTGTGCTTTCATTATCCTGTGGTATCTGTGTCGACTGCATTATTTTATATTATTTTTTTGCCATGTCGCTTTGAATTTCTTAGCCTTATTTGACTTTTTTTATGCTTTTATGCTTTTCTTGAGCCGAGGGTCTTTCGGAAACAGCCGTGCTACCTTGGTAGGAGTAAGGTCTGCGTACACTCTACCCTCCCCAGACCCCACGATGTGGGATTTCACTGGGTTGTTGTTGTTGTTGTAGCCGAGGAACGGGTCTGTCCACATGGTCAACACAATTTAAAACGCGCCTAAAGAGTCTACCGTTAAAGTCAATTATTTGTCTCTAAAATCCGAGACTTATTATTATTTGGTTAATATTTTTCACTCTTTTGACTACGGATTTTGAAACATGTTCGCAACCCGTCTCACTCCCTTACAATTGGTTTTACCACTCTTTTCTTTTATACTTGAAAACGGGGTTTGAAATTAATCCGCACCCCATCTCGCTCATCTCACACTAAAAAATTAATTAATCGGGCTTGTTGAAAATTAATCTAGGCTTAATTATTTAGAGATCAATGTCGAGGGCCAAAAAATTTGAAACCGTACTGTCGTTATTAATATGAAACTTACATTTAACGGACCAAGTCTTATCCGAACAAATTAAACTTGAACCAAATATGAAAGAAACAATTAAATCTCCACCGAGCAATTATATGCTAATAGGATGGCATCTAAGTCTAATTAATTAATAACTAATGACATAATGAACTCATAAAAGATCTTTTTTACAATCTCGACAATCTGCACCTAACTTAGAGTTAGTATTCCTCCATATCATTTTAGAATACAAAGAACATTGAATACTTCACATGACAAAAATGAAATGCAACAGGATTGCAAAGAAAGTTACGGGCATTAAACTTCAAAAAAAGACAAAAACGAGATAAACATAATACTATGAATCATGCGAACTGGAGCCTTAATATAATCATTAAGAACAAGATCTCATCCCAACTTCAATTAAATTTGTAATGTTGAACATGAAGACTTCATGTAATAATCAAAGACAAAGTAAAGATTGGACCTTTATATCATGTAACTAGAGGCGAATCCAGAATTTCAAGAGCATCACTGCAAGAAAAAATATATCTAGCAACAATTTTTTTTTTGTCATAGATTGATTATTGTTGCAAAAAGTACATTTGGTAACAAAAAAAATATTTTGTTGCATGAGCTTTTCCCAACGGCTGTTATTGCAACAACGTGCAACAACTTTTTTTTTTTGTTACCAAAAGTACTTTTTGCAACAATAATCAATATTATGGCAATAAAAATAAATTCTTTGGCAACAAAAAAATCATTTGCCAACAATAAAATTAAGTTGTTGCCAAATGTAAAAAAAATTGTTGCGATTTCTATACTTTCTTGTAGTGCATGAGTTCACCTTAGAATTTTTTATTTTTTTTATAAAAAAAGTGCATTTAGTAGGGTTCAATCCCACAATTTTAAGGGATTAAAGGTAGCACTTAGCCAGTGCTCCATTCAGTGGTGTAGTTTGAGCATGTGTTCCTTTAGTTAATGTTAGATATATTTTACGGATTATATACATAATATACCGAGTTTAGTCGGGTGACCATATGTTCATGTGACCCATTTTTTATACCTGGATTCGCCCCTGCAAGGAACTGCAGTTTGTCGCCGTCGACAGGAAACCTCGACTCGTCGGAAACTTTGACCTCGCTTGTTTTTGTTTAACTCCGAACGATCAAACCCTGAGCTCGCTGGCTCTGCTTGTCGGCAAAAATGGAGGTGATGCTTCAAAGATTTGTTTCAACTGAGAAAAAGAATGAAGATCTGGTGGAAATATGGGTTCGGATGGTGGAGCTAAGGTGGAACGGGCTGTTTTCAGTTCTGTTTTGGGTGTTGGAGATGGGTTTATGGTGTCGGGAAAACAAAGAAAAAGACCTGTGTATGATAAGGGTAGTGATCTTTGAGATATATTTATAAAAAAAATGGTGAGGACGCTGCCTCTTAGTATTTTAGTGGGTATAGCTACTATGCTTCATAGTTCATACGGAGAAGGCAATTGGTATTGCGGCTCATTATGGCTGATTTTTATGGTGTAGTGTATTAGGTGTGTTTGGTCTCTAGGCGTTGAGTCTAGATTAGGAAATTAGTTCTGAGCTTCTATTTATGGTGTGCCGCTTTTAGTTTAACCTTTTTAAAATATTTTTGGATATGTTTTTCCCCAAAATGAAATATGCCATGGATATGGATAGAGTGGAATTTTGCTATGTGATAGGCTATTATTAGTTCCATTTTATTTTTCTTTTGATTAAATAAAAACACCAAGATAAAGTATTAATCAACTACTTTTAAATTTTTTTTAAAAAAAATCATTACACTAAGGAAAAATTTAAAAGCTAATTAACAAAAAAAAAACTAGATTAAAAGAAATCTATTTTTTGTTATTTTTCTTTCATTAAAACACAAAACTTGTACTCTAGAAATAGTAAATATTTTTGTCTCTCTTCTTATTTTTTGTAAACAAACCTACTAAATAAAAATAGAATAAAATCGACATTTCAAGACTAAAATTAAAAGAAATATTTAAACACTATAAGGGGAAACACCCCAGGGAGGGTCAAAAATCAGGTGTCTACAAATCTTCTTCTAGAATGTTTCTTAAAGGATTAGCTGACCCTAGGACTCGCCCATTTACTTCGATATGAGCTCGGAAGAGGAAATTTGAGGTTGGGAAGGATTAATTAACAAGAATTTGGGGATTTAAACCCATCTAATAACTTGAGCGAAGAATAGGATAGTTACTTGAGGTTAAATAGATTGTGTCTAATATCACACTCTAAGGCTTGGAAAAGCTTGGAGTGAAATTCATTGATTTGGTTGGAAGACTTTCGATGAGATTTTAAAAATCATTATCTATTAACATAAACCCGCTCTTAATTGTAAAATCATAAAATATATTGGATCGTTACTCGAGAGTTTCTTATATCTCTGCTTGTGATCATTGATCATTTTACTTGCTTTCTAGCTTAGTTTTATCTTTGTTAGTTGTTAAATCAAAAATCAAATAATTGAAAAAGTGTTTGGCTTAGCTTAGTTGGTGATAAATCCTTCACTTTCTCAACTGCCTTTATATTGTTCTCTGTGGATTTGACCCCCACTCATATTTGCGTAAATTATATTGCATATGCCCGTGTACACTTTCTCTTTGAGGAGTGGATTTGGACGTTACCGATCATACTGGCCATATTCCAACTAAAATTATTAATAGGATGCACGTGCGGCGCACGAGATGCACGTGCGTGAGTTTGTTTTATATACTTGAGACCACTTGTTGAGATTTTGCTTTAGGCCACCAATTTTATTAAGCCGTCCCTACTAATTACTTGTCTTTTTTCTTTATTTTCACGAATATTCTTTTTTATACTTTAAGCATTTAAAATTTTATTGTCACTAATTCATATTCGCAAACCATGTCTAATCACTTCTAATTTGCAATTACCTATGTTCAAATCTTTTAAAAAGGGATACTAATGTTATTTTGAAACGAAAACTAATTAAATCCAAAAAATAAGTACCGTTTGAAATTTAGTTGGAAGATTCCTTCCTTAAACAAATTAAAAAAAAAAAAAAGCCTCTAACCATTATAGAAGACTTCTTGTTAGTTTAAAAGTCTCTTCAATAAAACGACGTTGTTAAAAGAACTCAGTTGCCTATACACATCCCATTTTCCGTTATCTCATTCGCAACCATAATTAGTGATCTCTTAATTTATTTTTCTTCTTCTTCTTCTTGTGTTTTCGTAGAAGAGTTGACTAAGTTTTTGTAGCTAATGACCAATTAGGGAGGATGATTCTTATTGTTTTAAACTACTACAATTTATAGGGTAGGTATAGGTCTTTTTTAGTAGCAACTATAGGTCGGTACGTAAATTAAAACATGGTACATGAAGTGAGGTTTTTTCAGTATGAAGTAACAAAATAAAGTTTTTAAAAGTTTTCTTAATTAAGTTACAAAGACGATTCAAATTAAAAACTTAAGCCAAAAAATTTGATTATTAAAATTAAGTTCTTGTACAACTCTTGTAGCATAAAAACGATGTCTCTAATCATCAGTACCGGGCCGGCTTTACGGTGAAGCTGATAAAGCAAAAGCCTTAGGTTTATAACTTAGTTTTTGAAAAAAATGAGTATTTTAAAGTATAAAGTATAAAGTATAATATTCTAATTCAAAAGTAAAAGTAGACTTTAAAATAGATTTGAACAAGTCGAAGCATATGAAAAAATTATGACTAGTGATATCCACAAACCCGTTGGTAAAACAAAGATTTGTACTTTTCATGCACGAGAAATCATACTGACCATATTCCAACTAAAATTATTCATAGGATGCACGTGCATGAGCTTGTTTTATTGAATATACTTGAGACCACTTGTTAAGATTTTGCTTTAGGCCACCAATTTTATTGAGCCGCTCTTGCTAATCACTTGTCTTTTTTCTTTAATTTTAACGAATATTCTTTTTCTACCTTAAGCATTTAAAAATTTATTGTCACTAATTCATATTCGCAAACCATGTCTAATCACTTGTAATTTGCAATTACCTAGGTTCCAATCCTTTAAAAAAGGGATACTAATGTTATGTTGAAAAGAAAACTAATTAAATCCAAATAATAAGTACCTTTTGAAATTCAATTTGAAGATTCCTTCCTTAAACAAAGAAAAAAAGCCTCTAACCATTATAGAAGACTTCTTGTCAGTTTAAAAGTCACTTCAATAAAATGACGTCGTGAAATGAACTCAGTTGCTTATATACATCCCATTTTCCGTTATCTCATTCGCAGCCATAATTAGTGATCTCTTAATTTCTTTTTCTTCTTCTTGTGTTTTCCTAGGAGAGTGGACTAAGTTTTTGTAGCTAATGATAGATTAGGGAGGACGATTCTTATTGTTATAAAACTACTACGTACAATTTATAGGGTAGGTATAGGTCTTTTTTAGTAGAAGTTATAGGTCAGTACGTAAATTAAAACATGATACATGAAGTGAGGTTTTTTCAGTATGAAGTAACAAAATAAAGTATTTAAAAATTTTCCTAATTAAGTTACAAAGACGATTCAGATTAAAAACTTAAGCCAAAAATTTTGATTATTAAAATTAAGTTCTTGTACAACTCTTCTAGCATAAAAACGATGTCTCTAATCACCAGTGCCGACTTTAGGGTGAAGCTCATAAAGCAATCGCCTTAGGTTTATAAATTAGATTTTGAAAAAAATGAGTATTTTAAAATAAAAAGTATATTTTTTAAATTCAAAAATAAAAGTAGACTTTAATATAGATTTGAACAATTCGAAGCATATGAAAATTTTATGACTACACTACAAAAAATGGGTAATTTGCGGAGGTTAAAAGTTGCAATTTGCGGAGGTTTTAGTCTCCACTAGTTTCTAGAAGAGGCTAAAACCTCCGTGAATTGCAACTTTCAACCTCCGCAAATTACGCATTTGTTTTTGTAGTGCTAGTGATATCCAAAAACTGGGTGGTAAAACAACGATGTGTACTATTCATGCATGACAAATCATACTGGCCATATTCCAACTAAAATTATTCAAAGGATGCACGTACGGCATACGAGATGCACTGCGACACACGAGATGCACGTGCATGAGCTTGTTTTATTGAATATACCTGAAACCACTTGTTAAGATTTTGCTTTTGGCCACCAATTTTATTGAGCCGCCCCTGCTAATCACTTGTCTTTTTTCTTTAATTATAACGAATATTCCTTTTTCTACTTTAAGCATTTAAAAATTTATTGTCACTAATTCATATTCGCAAACCATGTCTAATCACTTGTAATTTGCAATTACCTAGGTTCAAATCCTTTAAAAAGGAATACTAATGTTATTTTGAAACGAAAACTAATTAAATCCAAAAAATAAGCACCTTTTGAAATTCAATTTGAAGATTCCTTCCTTAAACAAAGAAAAAAAAAGCCTCTAACCATTATAGAAGACTTCTTGTCAGTTTAAAACTCACTTCAATAAAACGATGTCGTCAAATGAACTCAGTTGCTTATATACATCCCATTTTTCGTTATCTCATTCGCAGCCATAATTAGTGATCTCTTAATTTCTTTTTCTTCTTCTTGTGTTTTCCTAGGAGAGTGGACTAAGTTTTTGTAGCTAATGAAAGATTAGGGAGGACGATTCTTATTGTTAAACTACTACGTACAATTTATAGGGTAGGTATAGGTCTTTTTTAGTAGCAGTTATAGGTCGGTACGTAAATTAAAACATGATACATGAAGTGAGGTTTTTTCAGTATGAAGTAACAAAATAAAGTATTTAATTTTTTTCTTAATTAAGTTACAAAGACGATTCGGATTAAAAACTTAAGCCAAAATTTTTGATGATTAAAATTAAGTTATTGTACAACTCTTCTAGCATAAAAACAATGTCTCTAATCACCAGTGCCGACTTTAGGGTGAAGCTCATAAAGCAATCGCCTTAGGTTTATAAATTAGTTTTTGAAAAAAATGAGTATTTTAAAATAAAAAGTATAATTTTTTAATTCAAAAATAAAAGTAGACTTTAATATAGATTTGAACAATTGGAAGCATGTGAAAAAATTATGACTAGTGATATCCAAAAACTGGTTGGTAAACAACAATGTGTACTTTTCATGCACTAGAAATCTTACTAGCCATATCCGACTAAAATTATTTTATAGGATGCACGTGCGGCATACGAAATGCACGTGCATGAGCTAGTTTTATTGAATATACTTGAGATCACTTATTAAGATTTTGCTTTAGGCTACCAATTTTATTGAGCTGACTCTGCTACTTACTTGTCTTTTTTCTTTAATTTTAACAAACATTCTCTTTTCTACTTTAAGCATTTAAAAATTTATTGTCACTAATTCAGATTCGCAAACCATGTTTAATCACCTGCAATTACCTAGGCTCAAATCTTTTAAAAAGGGATACTAATGTCATCTTGAAATGAAAACTAATTAAATCCAAAAAAATTAAGTACCTTTTGAAATTCAATTTGAAGATTCCTTCCTAAAACAAAGAAAAAAAAAGCCTCTAACCATTATAGAAGACTTCTTGTCAGTTTAAAAGTTTGTTCAATAAAACGATGTCTTTAAAAGAACTCAGTTGCCTATATACATCCCCTTTTTCGTTATCTCATTCGCATCCATAATTAGTGATCTCTTAATTTCTTTTTCTTCTTCTTGTGTTTTCCTAGGAGAGTGGATTAAGTTTTTGTAGCTAATGATCGATTAGGGAGGACGATTCTTATTCTTATAAAACTACTAAAATTTATAGTGTAGGTATAGGTCTTTTTTAGCATCAGTTATAGGTTGGTACGTAAATTAAAACATTGAGATTTTTTCAGTTCGAAATAACAAACTAAAGTTTTTTAAAATTTTCCTAATTAAGTTACAAAGATGCTTCTTATTAAATACTTAAGCCAAAAAGTTTTATTATTAAAATTAATATCTTGTACAATTCTTGTAGCATAAAAATGATGCCTCTAATCACTTATCTTTCCTTTAATTTCAACGAATATAGTCCATTAATTCTCTTTTTACCTTAAGAATTTAAAATTTTATTGTCACTAATTCATATTCGCACTATCTGGGATGCTGAACCCAGAGATGTTTTGAACAATTGGACTTGTACCCCGCCCCCGGTTCTCCGGGAGTCTTGTAGACAATTTGTATTAAGTGTTTGATGAAACAACACGATTCAAAATTGAGGCCTGAATCGTGTTTATGCTTTTGTTGTTTTTGCCTCCAAACTTTTGAAAGCTTAAATGCCAAATCTGAACTATGCTTTTATATTTCTTATTTCATCTTTATTTAATTAACTTTTCTTTATTTTTCAGCAATAAAACTAGTAAATCTGCTGATACTGTGAATGTGACACGTAATGAAACAAGTGAGCCCATAGTAAATGCCGAGCAAGATTCTGAAGAATATGAAGAGGACATGCAACCTGAAGGGTTAACTAAGGATTTTGAACATTTTGAGAATAAGCCGAAACCAAATTTGGATGAAACAGAAACCATAAATTTGGGAAATTCAGAAATCGTGATGGAAATAAGAATCAACGTCTATTTGACTCCGTCACAAAGGGAAGAATTGATCAACCTTTTGACCTTTTGAGACAATATATAGACGTGTTCGCTTGGTCTTACGATGATATGTCGGGTCTAAGCACAGACATTGTTTAGCATAAGTTGCCTATCGATCCATCTTGTCCTCCGGTAAAACAAAAGAAGAGAAATATTAAACCGAATTTGAGTTTAAAAATCAAGGAAGAGATCTCCAAGCAATTTGATGCAAAGGTCATTCGAGCTGCAAGGTACCCCACGTGGCTAGCCAATATCGTGCCCGTACCAAAGAAAGATGGCAAAGTCAGAGTGTGCGTGGATTATCGGGATCCCAACAGGGCTAGTCCAAAAAATGACTTTCCCCTCCCGAATATCCACATACTTATTGATAACTGTGCAAAGCATGAGTTGCAGCCGTTCGTTGATTGCTACACAGGATATCACCAAATTCTAATGGATGAAGAAGATGCTGAGAAAACGGCATTCATCACACCTTGGGGGGTCTACTATTATCGGGTGATGCCTTTTGGGCTCAAGAATGCAGGCACCACCTATATGAGAGCCATGACTACAATTTTTCATGATATGATCCACAAGGAGATTGAAGTCTATGTCGATGATATCATCATCAAGTCACGGAAAAGTTCAGATCACCTGACGGACTTGAAGAAGTTCTTCAACAGGTTGAGACGGTACAATCTGAAGTTAAATCCCGCAAAAAGTGCATTTGGTGTTCCTGCTGGGAAGTTGTTGGGTTTTATTGTGAGCAGAAGGGGTATAGAATTGGATCCTTCAAAGATAAAGGTCATTCAAGAATTGCCTGCCCCAAAGAGTCGAAAGGACGTGATGAGTTTCCTCGGTCGCCTCAACTACATCAGTCGGTTCATAGCACAATCGACGGTGATCTGTGAGCCAATAATTAAGTTGTTGAGGAAAGATGCTGCTACCAAATGGACAGAAGATTGCCAAAAAAGCTTTCGACAGAATCAAAGAGTATTTGTCTAATCCTGTTTTGGTGCCTCCAGAAGCTGGAAGACCTTTGTTATTGTATTTGTCCGTGTCGGCAAATGTGTTTGGATGTGTGTTGGGACAACATGATGAAACGGGGAAGAAGGAGCAAGCAATATACTATTTGAGCAAGAAGTTCACGCCTTACGAGGCTCGATATACTTTATTGGAGCGCACATGTTGTGCCTTGACTTAGGTTGCACAAAAGTTGAGACATTATATGTCTGCATATACTACTTGTCTCATTTCAAGGATGGATCCACTCAAGTATATCTTCCAGAAGCCTATGCCTACTGGGAAGCTAGCCAAATGGCAAATTTTGCTAAGTGAGTTTGATATTGTATATGTTACCCAAAAGGCTGTCAAAGGGCAAGCAATAGCCGATCATCTTGTTGAAAATCCTGTAGATGAAGAATACATGCCCCTTAAGACTTATTTCCCTGATGAAGAGGTGTTGTTTGTCGGAGAAGATGTCGCAGAAGAATACCTGGGGTGGAGAATGTTCTTTGATGGGGCAGCAAACTCCAAAGGAGTCGGCATTGGAGCAGTCTTAATTTCAGAGTCAGGCCAGCATTATCCAATTTCAGCAAAGCTCAGGTTTCCGTGCACCAACAATATGGCAGAATATGAAGCTTGTATTCTTGGGCTCAGAATGGCCGTTGATATGAACATACAAGAACTTTTGGTTATAGGTGATTCTGACTTATTGGTTCATCAAGTGCAAGGCGAATGGACCACTAAGAATGTGAAGATACTTCCGTACCTGTATTGCGTGCAAGATCTATGTAAGAGATTTATCAAGGTGGAATTCAAACATGTTCCAAGGACTCAAAATGAGTTCGCCGATGCTTTGGCAACCTTGTCCTCTATGATTCAGCACCCGGACAAGAATTACATAGATCCTATCAAGGTGGATGTGCACGATCAGCAGGCTTACTGCTTCTATGTAGATGAAGAGCCTGATGGAGAACCTTGGTATTATGATATTAAGAAGTGTCTCAAGGCAGGAGACTATCCAGAAGGCATAACCAGTGTTCAGAAGAAAACACTTCGAAGGTTGGCAAACCATTTTTTCCTAAGTAGAGAAATCCTTTATAAGAGGACTCCGGATTTGGGGCTGCTAAGGTGTGTTGATGCCAAAGAAGCAGTCAAGTTGATTGAAGAAGTGCATGGCGGTACATGTGGGCCCCACATGAATGGTTTTACTCTGGCTAAGAAAATTCTACGAGCAGGCTATTTCTGGATGACTATGGAATCAGATTGCATTCGTTTTGTGCAAAAGTGCCATCGATGTCAGATTCATGGCGATTTGATTCGAGTCCCGCCTAATGAATTAAATGTGACGAGTTCTCCATGGCCCTTCGCAGCTTGGGGCATGGATGTCATTGGCCCTATCGAGCCAGCCGCATCAAATGGGCACAGGTTCATTTTGGTAGCTATCGACTACTTCACAAAGTGGGTAAAAGCATCTTCGCACAAGTCAGTGACAAAGAAAGTGGTGGCAGCTTTTGTTCGCAACAACATCATTTGTCGATTCGGAATCCCGGAGTCGATTATAACAGATAATGGAGCTAATCTTAACAGTGATCTGATGCGGGAGATTTGCGAAACATTTAAGATTAATCACCGCAATTCCACTCCTTATCGACCTCAAATGAATGGAGCAGTTAAAGCAGCCAACAAAAACATCAAGAGAATATTGCGGAAGATGATTGACAATTAAGACATTGGCACAAAAAATTATCGTTGGCCCTTCTCGGTTATCGCATCACTGTAAGGACTTCAACTGGGGAAACGCCTTATCTTTTGGTCTATGGGACAGAGGCGGTGTTACCTGCAGAGGTAGAGATACCATCTTTGAGAATTATCCAAGAAGTTGAGTTGAGTGATGCTAAGTGGATACAAAACCGATATGAACAGTTGATGCTCATTGATGAAAAAAGAATGAATGCAGTTTGTCATGGGCACCTTTATCAAAACAGAATGGCCAAAGCTTTCAATAAGAAGGTGAGGCCGAGGCAGTTCAAACCGGGGCAATTGGTATTAAAGCGCTATTCCCATGCCAAGATGAAGCTAAGGGAAAATTTGCACCTAACTGGCAAGGGCCTTACATGGTTCATCGAGTACTGACTCGAGGAGCATTAATTCCAGCAGAAATGGATGGCGAAGTTTGGCCGAAAGCTATCAACGCAGATGCTGTCAAGAGATACTACGTTTAGGAGCTTTTCATTTATCTTGTATGCAATATCTTGTAATGCCTTTCAATGTAATGAAGCTACGTTCCCTCGGCGGGATACGTAAGAAACCTATATCAGGTTTGGTCTTTTGAGATAAAAATTTACAAAATTTCCATTTGCTTGTAACATGAACTACGCCTGACCTGATTCCCGCGGTGGGATACGTAGGCGGCCTACACGGGCCTCGGTCACATTATTAGAAAAACCTCAATTTTTTTTGGCTTGTAATTTGAACTACGCTTGACCTGATTCCCTTAGTGGGATACTTAGGCAGCCTCTATAAGGCTCGGTCTCGTCATTTCCAAAAGCTCAACATCCTCCTATACCAGAAACTGGGACAATTTTTAAGGGGCATCATCGCAAAACAATATCCTCCTATGCCAGTAACTGGGACAATTTTTAAGGGCATCATCGCAAGCGACATCGAGAAACATGAAAGAGCATATAGCCAACAGAGTCATCAGGCAAAAGGAAGACTTTGGAGAAAGGACGCTCGCTTTGTTTCACAATGTGTCACAGTTCCAAGTTCGGCAGAAATTGTTTATCACTATATACGTATTTCACTATGCATATTTTCTTTTGAAATAATATGATTTTTCTTAAATAGATAATTTTATTAGTTGGCCAAGACTTAGAAATAGGTGGAGGTTACAAGCCCAGACAAAGTTGGAAGCATGAAGCGTCAAGAGCCGGATCTTCAAAGTCAACGCGAATCAACCCCCCCCCCCCCCCCAAAAAAAAAAAAAACTTACAAATTTTCTTTGGATGCAGATTTCCAAGTTGCGGAAGCTAAAATATGTAATGTTTACAGCCTTGCAAGGATTGCGCGTCGAATGGTTTGAGCTTTCTTATAACAATTATGCCTCTCAAATATCAATAATTCTCGAGATTTGCAATAAATTGATGTTTGAGTCTTGCAAAATGATTTTTCAAATGTATCCACGCACAAGTGTTTTTTTTTATTACTTTCAAATTCCCTGCGAATGCTCGCAGGCGCACCGCACATGCATTGCATTATTACTTTCAAATGCCTTGCGAATGCTCGCAAGTGCACCGCACATGCATTGCTTTATTACTTTCAAATGCCCTGCGAATGCTCGCAGACGCACAACACATGCATCGCTTTATTACTTTCAAATGCCTTGCGAACGCTCGCAAATGCACCGCACATACATTGCATTCAAGTGCCCTGCAAAGGCACTGCATCATTGCTCGCAAACGCACCGCACATACATTGCATTCAAATGCCCTGCAAAGGCACTGCATCATTGCTCGCAAACGCACCGCACATGCATTGCATTCAAGTGCCCTGCAAAGGCACTGCATCATTGCTCGCAAACGCACCGCACATAAATTGCATTCAAATGCCCTGCAAAGGCACTGCATCATTGCTCGCAAACGCACCGCACATGCATTGTATTATTACTTTCAATGCCCTGCAAAGGCACTGCATCATTGCTCGCAAACGCACCGCACATGCATTGCATTCAAGTGCCCTGCAAAGGCACTGCATCAATGCTCACAAACGCACCGCACATATATTGCATTCGAATGCCCTGCAAAGGCACTGCATCATTGCTCGCAAACGCACCGCACATACATTGCATTATTACTTTCAGATGCCCTGCAAGCGCACTGCATCAATGCTCGCAAACGCACTGCATAGCTATTTCATTATTACTTTCAAATGCCCTGCAAACGCATCGCATCATGCCGGCTTAGAAAGCCTCATTTATCATAAATCATTCGGCTTAAATAGCCCATCCGGTTTGAGGCCTCATTTTCATTAATCATCGCCAAAAGGCATCATTCTTATGAATCATAGGCCTAGAACCTCATTTGCATTAGCCTCAGCAAAGGCTATCATTTATTTAAATCATTGCAGCTTTTATGGGATTATTTTACATCGCTTTACTTTCGATATCTATTTTCACTGACTATTTTACCTAGCTTAAGTTTCGCAGGAGCTTTAGCGCAACGTGGAACCATTTCTTCGGCAGCGAACTGGAGCAATGCGTTGGGAAGGATAAGCAGACTTCCCGACAAGGGTCAAAGATCTACCTCGAACACTCGCCTCCAACTCCAAATATTCCGTGTGCATTCAGCACATTCAATTTTCAGAATTCTCGAGTAATACCCAGTGTCATCATAATTCGACACTGGGACAATATTTTGCAAAGATTCGCACCAATCGGGATTTGTTATTCATAGGCGTCGTAGTTTATCCCAGAACTACACACGGCCTGATTCTCGTGCAACCCGAGATATGTAGGCAACTCGGAGACCGGCGTTCGGCCATAATCCTCTCAATTTTTCTTTAGTCCTCCAAAATTCTTTAGCCAGGACAAAATAGGCTACCGAGTCAATGTCTTTGCCCGAAAATTCTTTTATCATTACCGGGCAAAGAGGGACAAGTTGTTGACACTCAATGTTGTCCCGTCTTCCCCAAAATATTTATTTACGCTTCTAGTGTTTTTGGCAACTTAAGAAATAATTATTTTACTATAGTTAGTAGCTTCTTATTAATACCGGCTTTCCATTATTCTATTGCAGTTACTAGCTGTTATTATTATTATTATTATTATTATTATTATTATTATTATTTTGTTACTATTACCAGTATTATTATAATTCGCATTATAATCATTTCAACATTTTTACCGCATTATGCAGACGCATCGCATTTATTTCCGCATAATTAAATAATAGCGTTTATTTACTATTGAACTTTAAAAAATGTTATTGCACGACTATTACAACGTCGTATAATTTTATTTTTATCCGAGCACTAATAAATACATACGTTTATATTAAATAATATTTTGGTACACGTTAATATATATAATTAATTGAAAAGGGGCATTTATTTAATTTAGAACCCAAATCCGAGCCCAACTAGCCAAATATTTCGGACCAGCCCAACAACCCCATTCATCTACCCGACCAGCCCAACATTTTAAAACAACCAACCCACTACCCGAAATACCCACAACCCATACCACTACCCTTCAGCTGACCCGGCCCATTAAAGCATTAAGTCCCAAACCCTTCTTTCATTTCTCCAAAGAACGAACAACAACCAAACGAACCCTAGCGTCGCACCCCCCTTCTTTCCCCTTCCTCTCTCCTCCTCTTTCCCTTCTCTCTCTCCTTCACGCTCGTCGACCAAAATGGCTTAATCACAGACTCCTTTCACTCCCACAGACCATGCATGGTCGATTTAGGGAAAAGAAATTAATGATCGGTTCAGAGGTCAACGTTTGAAGGTTTGGATCTTTGTTCTTTTTCTTTCTGCCCTCTGCTGTCGATATGAAGATCTTTAATTGATTTCGTTTGTTTGTGAAATTAAAACCCTTTCTTATCGGTCCATTTGTGATTTTTCGGGTACGAGTTTTAATAGTTTTTGTTCTTTTCTTCATGGACTCTGATTCGTTGTCATAAAAAATCCGAACGTTGTTGATTCAAAGTCCCGCCCATTTTATGAAACCCCAGAAAAACCCTAGCTGTCTCCTATAAATGGTGGCTTATGAACTGGTTTGGAGAGGTTTTTCAGCTGCCGAAACTCCCTAAAATATAAGACTTTTTAGCCACACAAAATCCCCCCTAAAAAAGAAGAGTTCTTTTAAGCTGTCTAAAAATCCCTCTAAAATATTAGTTTTCTTTTTTAGCAGTCACAATATCGCCTAATATCGATTCAAAATACTAACCATTTTTCCTTTTTCGCTGTTTCGGACCCGAGTGGTACCAACTAAGGAGTTTGTGGTGTTTCGAGGCAGATCGGAGACTCGAAGCCTTACTTTGCTGCACCCGAAGCAGGTGATTCTCCTTTCCCTTTTATGTCTTTATTTTACTTTTCGATTTAGTGGTTCTGTGTTAGTTCAACTACTGCTTTTTTATGTGATTTGTGTACATAGTCTGAATATCTGCGTATGTGTTAGAATGGTTGGTTTCCTGTTTTGTTAAGTTTACTAGGCACCATTTGTGGTAATTAGTCCCCTGTTTGGTTCAGTTTCTTTTCTGGTAGTTACTTTCTTGCTTTGGTTCAGTTTAATATGCTTTAAGTTTGGTTGCATTTTTTTGTTGTTCAGTAGACTTAAGACATTTAGTCTGTTTAGCATGACTGGTTGTTAGCCTGGTCCGTTTTAGGCATGTCTTTGGGCATTATATGAATATGATTTATCTAGTTTAAACGCGTGTCCTGTGTTAATATACTACCATGGTAAGAGTAGTTAGTCGATTATTACGTAATAAGGTCTAGGCATGATTGGATTCAGTTTGGTTAGGCATAATAGTGTAATCAGCCTGCCTTTATCTTGCTGCTTATTTGAGTAAAATGGACTAAAGGACATAAGAAATAAACCTGTTTCAAGCTTAGGCGTGAATTCTATTAACCCGAGAATTCGGAGTATATGTATGAATTGTAGAATATGGTATAATGAATTAGTCCACTGTATTTGAACCTGGCATCCCATCTCTGTGTCTGTAAATATGTCCATTTGCAAATATGAATATCTTTGTCGAATACCACTGCTGTGTGTGAATCAGTGTTGATGTCAATTGGTCCAATCAAGCATGTTTATGTTTTAATTCAGTCTTTTGTTAATTTGAAACTGCTTTGCATAAAGTTTGGTCAGTTGAGTTGAAATAATAACATGGTCAAGATATTGTTGTTTCCTGAATCTCGTTGTTTTAAGCCCAGTCTCTCGGCCTCATTTATCATTTGGGTATGTCATTCAATTTATATTGTATTAGATGTAGTCCCTAGTTAGTTTGGGCAGAACAGTGGCTTAAATGGTTTGAGTGCGGTGTTGTTAAAATTTGAATCTGTTGAAACCTTCTTTAACTCGACTGGAGATTTGGAGACACAAAAGACCACCCTATTTTTTTAACGCAGCTGTTTTCCCTTATACGATTCCCTGCATGCAAGCATTCCTCTAAACATGATCAGCCCCTTTCAAATGGTATAATTTCAGTCGGGTTTGTGGGATTAGGTGTTGTCTAGGCTTTAATGAATGCTGAAATGATTCTTTCTGGAAAAAAATAAAATATGAACTGAAATGCGATGATGTTTTGCTATAGCTTTAGTATGGTAAGTCACTGGCAGTGATGATATTTTGCTACAAATATTAGTGTTCTGCTTTGTTAATGTAAAGAATATGAGCTGGAAAATGTGCCTGAATGCCATAAAATCCCTCCTGAATTTAGTAGATATTTGTATGTCAGGTTTGGACTTGGTAGGTATCATGAATTGGCAGCACACCCTTTTTTTTAACTATGCACGTGTAACATATACAAAATGCCTTATTTGAATTCTTCAAATGGTTGGATATTGTGAATATGCTTAGTCTATATCATGTGTATTTTCGTGTGAGTAAACATGTATTAGCAAATCCCGTGTATAGTTTATTAGCAGTTTGGTTGTTTAAATCTGATGCGCTGTTGCAAATATATTTCAGTTGAAATATGTATATAAATGTATATTTGAAGTATGTTCATGAAAAATACATTAATAGGGAGGTTAGATTGGTCATTATGGATCAAGCTTGAACCCTCCCCGATGTTAGCCATGCTTGGGATTCATGAAATCTCTTGGAACTTGTGCAACATCAGGAAGACGGGGGTAAAAGCTTTCCGATATTGACCTTGTATACATCCTTATGGGTGTGTATACATGAGATATACTTAAAATATACATAGAATATACATAATCTGCTGATTTGTTTTGAGTTTATATTTCATATGTTTAACATCATTCATTGATCGTATACTAATCCTTTTCTTTCGTTTTATGCATGATCATCGCGCACGAGTCCAAGGGACTCGTTTTCCTCCGCCTTCGATGATGGGCGAAAAGCCCAGCGCGACCTTTCTCGAGTCCAGCCCATACCCGCAGCGGAATAAAAAAAAAATCTGGGCTAAGCCCATACAGCAGCAACAGGCCACGGCCCTACAATGAAAATTACTGGGCCGAAGCCCAATAGTAGCATGATCACGGCAGTCTTGAAAATGGGTTGAGCCCATTTAACTTACTTGCTCCTCTATTTTATCTTTTTGCCTTTAACTTGTATGACTAATACTTTGTTTTTCTAATTTAGATGAACCTTAGCGACATTAGTGGGTTTTAGCTTTAATAACAGGTAGTTAATGTAAGGAAAATTAACGATTAATTCCATAAGTTTCATCCTCTTTATTTTACTTATATTATTTATCTTCATTAGAATAATTGATTTTCAAAATAACTTGGCTACATACTTTGAGTTAAGGGAATCATGTTTTATTTTACTATCTTAAAAATTTTCAAAACGTCTCTAATATGTAAATATTAATCCAAGTATATTTTATAAGCATTTTTTTAGACTGATCCGATTATACATATTTTTAGCCAAGCATAGTTAAATAAAGTTAAAGAAAGAGAGAAAGAAAACTTTATGAGTATCTTCCGAGTTGCTCACAAGCCTGTAGATGCTACTAAAACGCATATATTCTTATGGTCGCTAGAGGTAACAAGAACACATTTATATCTCTGAATTCAACCAAGCGAGGCTAAAGGGTATATTCCTATCCTCACTAGCGAAATGATTAATCGAACAAGCTCTATTTATTCTTATTACACATGCAAATTCTCTATCCCTATTTCAATTCAACGCCACAAATAGTGCTCAACTATTTCGTCAAATAATCAAACAATTAAGATCAAGAATAAATAAATAACTCAAAGATGGAAAATCAATAGATATAAACAATAATCACATGTCAACTTTCAGGTTTGAGCAAAAACCCTAGAGCTAAAGAGTTTAGCTCCACATACACATGAAGGAAAAACAACAAATCTTCCGAATAAAAATGTCAAAAACGAGCAATACAGAGAAGAGAAGACAAAACTCTGTAACTATGGCCTTCACGGCGGTTCTAATATCTCTCTAGGTCAAAAGTTATGAACTAAGGGGTCGTTTGGTAGATAGTCAAAATTATCCCGGGATTATAATCCGGGACTAATTTATCCCATCTATTGGGATTATTTTATATCATCTTTTAGATGGTATAAAATAATCTCAGTATAAGTGGGTTAAGAAGGTATAAGCTGGGATATCTCAACACTAATTTTTGTACCATGTTTGGTACAAGGTATAAATTTATCCCAGAATAAATTTATACCTTCTACCAAACATGGTATAAAAATTAGTGCTGGGATATCCCAGCTTATACCTTCTACCAAATGACCCCTAAGGGTTTCAAGTTTCTCAAAATTACGTGAAAATCCTATCTTATGGACTATTTATAAGTTTAGAAAAAACTCAAATAAAATAACTGAATTCAAAATAAAATACGAAGAAGTAAATTCCGAAAATTCTTTCTCGCGTCGCGTACAAGCATTATTCTAGAAAACTCTTTTTCCGCTGCTTTGCTATCACCCAAATTCAATTCTTGTTTTTCATCTTTTGGTTGCCATCAATTTGGGGGACAAACGCATGTTACGTGTCCCCCATGTGGTTCCCCTGTTTTATTTCTTTTTTTTTTCATTCAATTTTACTCTAAGGGTGTGTTCGATACCGAGGAAAAACAATTTCTCACGTTCGTTTGGTTAAAAATTTTGAAAAATATTTTCTTTTGAAAAATATTTTCTTTAAAATTGGAGAAAATGACTTCCCTAATAAAAGTAGAGAAAACAAGTTCATAAGTTCATTCCACCTACCACCACCCAACCCAATCCCAATCACTCCCGCCCCACCACCCCACCCCACCCCGACCCATCCCTCCCCCCTCCCCGCGGCCAAAAATAATTGTTTTTTGGAAAAAAGGTTTTGACATTATTTTTTATTTTTTGTACCCCACGCAAAACCCGGACACTACCCCCCCCCCCCCCGCAAAAAAAATATATTTTTGAAAAAAACATTGACTTTGTTTTACACCCCACCCACCCCCGCACCCCTACCCCCTCACTCCCCGGCAAAAAAATTATTTTTTTGAAAAAAAAAAAATTGACTTTTTTTTTTTGCACCCCACCCCACCCCCGCACCCCTACCCCCTCACGTCCCTACCCACACCCAGCAAAAAAAATCTTTTTTTTGAAAAAAAAAAAGTTGACTTTTTTTTGCACCCCACCCCACCCCGCACCCTACCCCTACCCCCCAGCAAAAAAAAAACATTTTTTTGAATTTTTTTTTCCACCCCCACCCTACCCCTCCCCCACGTCCTCACCCATACCCCTGTCACCCCCCCCCCCCCCCCAAAAAAAAATTAATATTTTTGAAAAAAAGTTTTGGCATTTTTTTTGGTTTTTTGCACCCCCAACCCCCACCCCACCCCGCACCCTACCCCCCACCACAAATTTTTTTTTTTTTTTGAAAAATAAGTTTTGACATTTGTTTTGGTTTTTTGCACCCCACCCCCTCCCTCCAAAAAAAATTGAAAAAAAGTTGACAATTATAAAAATTGAATGTTTGCGTGGTTAAAAATTAAAACTTTTGGAAGGGGTGATGGGGTATTTTGGGTGGGGGGTGTGTGGTGAAAAGATTTTTTTGGGATAGGGGTGTCTGGGGGTGTAGAAACCCGCAAAAGACAATAAAAAACTTCAAACAAAAAAAATGTTGGGGTTGGGGTTGGGGAGGGGGGGGGGGTGTTGGTGTGGTATAGGTTCCACGCAAGGGGGTGATGGGGGATGTGGTCGTGTAGAAAATTTAGAAAAAAATTTAAAACTTCAAAAAAAAATGTTGTGGGAGGGGGTGGGTGGGTGGGGGGTAAGGGTCCGGGGGGAGGGGTGGTGTATGGGTTAAGGGAGTGGTTGGGGGTGGGGGTACAAAAAATAAAAAAAAAATAAAAATGGAGGGGCAGGGGGTGGGGGCGTAGGAGTGGGTGAGTGGGAGTGGGGTGTGGGTGGGGTGGGGGGGTATGGGTTGGGTTGGAGTTGGTGAGGGTTGGGGTGGGGGTGCAAAAAACAAAAAAAAAAATCAAAAGAAATTTTTTTTTGGAGGGGGTGGGGGGTGGGTGGGTGGGAGTAGAGTGGGGTTGGGGGTATGGGGTTGGGTTGGAGTTGGTGAGGCTTGGATGAGTATTTTCCGGAAAACGTTTTATATCAACAAAACAAATATGAGAAAATAAGTAAGAAATTTACTTATTTTTCACTACCCAAACGAACATGAGAAATTCACTTATTTTCTAGGAAAACATTTTCCTCCATACCGAACACACCCTAAATCTCTTTCCCTTCACACAGCTTTATTTCTATATAGTATAAATATAATATTAAGCACAATTCATTATAATTGTACCCAAAAAATGATTAAAAGTATTAAAATGTGAGATAAACAATGAGTAAATATATGAATTATTGGCCGAACATCAGTGGGTTCAACAACAATTAGAGGGAAAACACCCAAAGAGGATGACACTCAGGCAAGTTTGGCTGCAGTAGTATACTACATGTAGATAGAAAGGAACATGAGAATTTTTCAACATAAAATACTCTCAAAAGAAGCTTTGGTGCATCAGATGAAGCTTAACCTCTGCATCAAAGTCAGACATAATCAAAGACTGTTTAGACACATTAACTCACTATGAGTTTAGGAATTTTGTCATTAGCAGTTTTCTTTGTTATAGAGGAGTAGCTGAGAAGGGATTGAATTGGATAATTCACCCTTGTTTTGTAAAGATTTCACTTAGTAATTAATAAAAAGTTCCTTTAATTGCCAAAATAAAAAATAAAAAAATCTAATCACTTGTAAATACTAGCAATTAGTGGCGTACGCAGGATTTTTTCTAAGCAGTGTCGACATTTTAATAGAGGCGATACAGTTTTGTTGCACTGAGTTCATCTAAATTTAATACTTTTAACGTGGAGCATAAATTTATGAGTAAAAATCCCTTAAATATATATATATATATATATATATATATAATGAGTTCATATTAAGAATCTTAGAGATTGAATCCGTAGAGATGAAATTCTGAATCTGCCTCTGCATTTTTAACAAGTAAAAAATGAACAAATCAATTAGACCACTTATAACAACGTAATTCATATCATATGAATTAAGAATAATGCAAATATGATTATAAATTATCTAAACAAATCCCCATATTTTTGTAAAGTATGCCTAATAACTCATTGACCAAATAATTCTTTTTTAGAATAAAGGATCAGGGTAGTTTTTGGCTCAATGGTTTTGGTACCTACCGAGTAAAGTTCCAAAAAAGATAAGCAGGCACTCAAGATTGAACTCGCGAGCTGGCTTACGAAAACATAAGACTCAACCGCTGTGCTAAGAAGTGTAATATGTCACACCTGCAGTATATAAACAGGCACTCAAGATCGAACTCGCGAGCTGGCTTACGGAAACATAAGACTCAACCGCTGTGCTAAGCAGTGTAATATGTCACACCTACAATATATATTCTGTTATTACATTTTTTCTTTTTATTTATAAGTGTATTTTGTAAAAAAAATCAACCAAGCGGTGTCGGATGACACCCCTTGGCCCTTGCTAAATTCGCCCCTGCTAGCAATCACCCAAGTTCAAATCTTTCAAAAAAGGATACTGAATGTTATTTTGAAACGAAATAATAAATTAAATCCAAAAATAAGTATACTATCTTTTCAAATTCAATTACAAGATTCCTTCCTTAGACAAAGAAAAGTCTTTATTTAACCATTATAAAAAGACTCCACAAAACTACGTTTCAAAGACATCTTCAAATGAAAAAGACTCCTCAAATTACGTTTCAAAGCCATCTTCAAACGAAAACGACGCTTAAAAGAAATTCAGCTGCGTCCTTTTCCACATCCCTTCGACACCATAGGCAAACAACAGAGCAATTTTCAAAGGATCCAAATAGAAACAGGCCCGATTCGAGTATACATTTTCGGGTCGACCCGTTATGGCTGCCAACTCACTTTTTTTAAAATAAAAATATATATTTTTTGAAAAAAAATAAGCATTTTTGACCTTCGACTTAGCCAAACTGACTATTAATTTCAAACATTAGTCATGTTGCTTTCGAGAAACAAAACATGACAACTAATATTTGAGAG